>NC_134362.1:126870804-126873304 GCF_048569485.1 Anomaloglossus baeobatrachus
TCCTGGCCAAGTCGATCCGTGCCGGACCGGCAGCAACAACCCCGGGACCGGGTGACGACGGCAGCGTCCGGAAAGCGGTGAGACAAGCGTTGCAAAAGATGACCCCGGGTGATGATGTGGAAGCGTTCCTGGCGGTGTTTGAGCGGGTGGCCGAGCGGGAAAAGCTGCCGACCCCGCAGTGGGCTGAGGTATTGTCGCCCTATCTGACGGGGGAACCCCAAAAAGCGTACCTGGACCTCGGTACCGAGGACGCCATTGACTATGTGACCCTGAAAGCCGAAATACTGGCTCGGTTGGGGGTGAATACCTATGTACGGGCTCAGCGGGTAAATCAGTGGTTCTATGAGGAAGCCAAACCCGTACGCTCCCAGGCCTATGACTTATTACATCTTGTAAAAAAGTGGTTGCAGCCTGACACTCTGAGCCCGGCGCAAATGGTGGAAAGGGTAGTAGTGGATCGTTTTGTGCGCACTTTACCCGTCACCGTTCAACGGTGGGTAGGACAGGGTGACCCGAGTACCCTGGACCAATTAGTGTCCCTGGTAGAGCGGCATGTGGCTACGCAGGACTTGATACGGGACACTGAGACTTTGCGTACCGCCCGTCGGTCCGGCCCCTCCAAGCCTAGGGCCAAGGACCCACCGCCGACACCGGTACAGGAGTCCGCTACCATCCTGGCTGAGGCCGCGCCCGCCGTTCCTGAGGTCCGGAAGGCCATGTACCCTAAACGACAACTTGTCAAGGGGGTTTCCTTCCCTATTAGATGTTGGCGGTGCCAGCGGGTGGGACATATGGAAGCCCAGTGTCCACTCACCACGGAGCCCATGGATTGTGGGGTTACCCGGCGGGGTTCAATGTATGCTCAGGTGGTGTGTACCGCTGACCTGGTCTCCCCAGAGACAGAGCCCCACTTGTGCCAAATACAGGTGAATGGATGTCCGGTTACAGGATTGTTGGATTCCGGAAGCTTAGTGACCCTTGTGCGATCCACCTTGAGAGCTAAAGTAAAGGCCACAGGACGCACTGTGGGGGTGGTTTGCATACATGGGGACCGCCACGACTATCCCACGGGGATTGTCACCATCACAGCACCTTGCGGTCAGGTGCAACATGAGGTGGGACTTCTTAACACTCTTCCTTATGACGTGATCCTAGGAAGGGATCTGCCCTATTTTTGGACTTTATGGAGGGGACCCCCTAAGTCCCCTCAGATATTGGTCGGTCCGGGACCTGAGCCCTACAATCCTGAATCCGGGACACCTGCCGTAGGGGTCACGATGATAGGGACAGAGTGTGAACCCGATAGGTCACTCCTAGAGGTATTGGCAGGAGAGGCTGAGACGGTCGAGCCCATCCCGGAGTTGGAGGCGTCCCCGGATACGTTTGGGACAGCCCAACTCCAGGACCCTACGTTAATACATGCCCGGAGTCGGGTGACAGTAGTTGACGGGGTGGCACAGCTGCCCAGTGCCCAGGTAAGGTACCCCCATTTCGCTCTTAAGCAGGATTTACTCTACCGGGTAGATGAAATACGGGGCGTAGGGGTAGAACAGTTGGTGGTGCCCCAGCCGCATCGCCGGCGGGTCCTCGACTTGGCTCATAAACACCTGATGAGTGGCCACCTAGGGGTCAAGAAAACGCAGGAGCGAATATTGCAAAGGTTCTATTGGCCCGGGGTCTTTGGGGAGGTAAAACGGTTCTGCGAAACCTGCCCGGAGTGTCAGCTTACTGCACCCCTGACCCATTTTCGCAGTCCGTTGGTACCGTTACCCATTATAGAAGTCCCTTTTGAACGGATAGGGATGGATCTGGTGGGGCCCCTCGTAAAGTCCGCTCGAGGGCACCAACACATCCTAGTGATCGTTGACTATGCCACCCGGTATCCCGAGGCGATACCTCTCAGACATACTGCAGCAAAGCTTATAGCTCGGGAGTTGTTTGCTGTGTTCTGCCGGGTGGGATTGCCCAAGGAGATCCTTACGGATCAGGGGACCCCATTCATGTCTAAAGTGACCAAAGAGCTATGCCGGCTACTCCAGATCAAGCAGTTGCGTACGTCTGTGTATCATCCGCAAACGGACGGTTTAGTCGAGCGTTTCAATAAAACCCTGAAAACCATGCTAAGAAGGGTGATTTCAAAAGACGGGAAAGACTGGGATATGATGCTTCCCTATTTGATGTTTGCCATACGAGAGGTGCCACAGGCATCCACGGGGTTTTCGCCTTTTGAATTGTTATACGGGCGACATCCCCGGGGTTTGTTGGACCTGGCAAAGGAAACATGGGAACAAGAGCCCACCCCCCATAAAAGTGTGATTGAACACATTTTGGGTATGCAGAACCGCATAAGCGCGGTCATGCCAATTGTGAAGGAGCACTTACAGGAGGCTCAGGCCGCGCAAAGCGGCCGCTACAATAGACAAGCCACCGTGCGGACCTTTAAACCCGGGGATCGGGTGTTGGTATTGATCCCCACGGCGGAGAGCAAATTCCTGGCTCA
>NC_134362.1:126880804-126885804 GCF_048569485.1 Anomaloglossus baeobatrachus
CTCCGGGTCACCGGTGAACCCCTGCATCACCGGCGCCGGACAGCACAAGCTGTGCCCCACGTGGAAACCCCCCGCCCCCTCCAGAGATCCAGAGCCAGGAGACAAGTCCCTGCCTCCTCTTCCAGGCCGAGCGTCCTGGCTCCGCCCACCATGCAGCGTCATTCCCGGGCACCGCCCACTCCCCTGTTGCAATGCCAGCAGGCGAGCACCTCCCCTCCTACAGGCTCCGCCCCTCCAGCAGGCTCCAGTGTGATGCCCACACAGGAAGCGGAGATCACCAGTGTAATGTCCACAGCTGCGGGTTCCTCTGCTCGGTCTCTCCTGACCGATCAGCGCTCCCTGCAGCAGGGCTATAACATTACACAGAGCTCCCTGCAGCAGGGCTATAACGTTACACACAGTGCACCAATCACCACTGACACACACACCACAGCCCCACTAACAGCCCCCCCTCACACAGCCCTTACCAGACATACAATGCCCCCTATACTCCCACTCCTGCCCCCCAGCAATGCTCAGCACACCAGTAACCACGTAATCCCCACTAACTCTCCACATTCAGTGCACACCCCAATATTAACCAGCGGAAACCACTTAGTTACTGCACATAACCCGCCCTGCGAAACGATTAGTACACGTTATAATGTCCCCTCGGTCGCCCCCCAGCGCACCCATAGCCACAGCAGGCGTAGGCATAGACGCGGCAGGTCCTCCCCAACCTCCTCCGACGAGTCCCGACGCCATTCCCCATATCCCTCGAAAAGGCGATCCCCACGTTACCACCGGAGACGCAGCTCCCATAGGAGCCGCCACAGATCGCAGTCCTCTAGATGGCGTTCCCCATCATCATCATCACAATGGTCCGACAAATCCGAGAGCCCCAACAGACTAGCCCGGCCTCTCGACCGACGCCAGCGGTCACGAGCCACATCCATGGCTGTCAGCCAGGGAGACCGGTCATCTCCCAGGGCGCCCGGCGAAATTTACCAGACCATCATCCAAGCAGGAGTCCCTCCACCACCCGGAGTCGCTCCTCCAGCCATCATCCCAGCGGGAGCCGGAGTCCCTCCACCACCCGGAGTCGCTCCTCCAGCCATCATCCCAGCGGGAGCCGGAGTCCCTCCAGCACCCGGAGTCGCTCCTCTGTCCGTCAATCAAGCGGGAGTCGGAGTCCCTCCATCACATGGAGTCGCTCCTCCGTCCGTCAATCGAGTGGGAGCCGGAGTCCCTCCATCACATGGAGTCGCTCTTCCTGCATCACACATCGGTGAGTTCTCCGAGGCCAATGCACATGACACTGTACATAATATCGGGCATAACGCAGTGGGGAACGAGCTAGCGTCAACCATTAAGGCATTAATTCAACAGCTGACGCGCTCTAGCGCTACACCAGAAGATAAAGCTACACCGCAGCTAGCGAGCCTTCACAAGGACGCGTTCTTCTGCGGAATTAGCCCCCTAGGTGCACACATAGATCAGGAGACAAGAGACAAAATCTGGAATAATGACTATATTGACATATGGTCCTTATTATCCCCCGACCAACTGACGATAGATAAAGAAAGGAGGACAAACGACCGTTCATACGACAGAAATAGACCGAAAATAGCGCAGACGATGAATAATTGGCTACAGGCTTTCGCAGTTTTAGGCTGTATTATGGGCCAGAAGCATCCGGAACGCTGCTCCGAGCTCTATATATATCAGGATCTGATATATAACTCATACAAGGCCCATGGCGGGTCAGCCTGGCGGCGGTATGACGAGGAGTTCCGCAGGCGGCTGGCCCTGCAACCCAGCCTAGGCTGGGGAGTTAAAGCGACAGACGTATGGTTACGACTGATGCTGTCACAGAAGCAGCCCCCCTTTTCATCTACGACCACTAGCTACCCCGCAGCCCAACACTCAGTGGTCGTGCGAAAAAACGGGCCCTGCTGGCTATTTAATGAGGGAAATTGCCGTTTCCTCACGTCGTGCAGATACAGACACGACTGCTCTGCTTGTGGAGGAGGACACCCAGCAGCAAGGTGTACCCGTCCAGCAATCAGGGTGCCTACAAGGCAGAACCCCGGTGAGCGTAACCGCAATGGCCCCCTGGTTAAACCTCTACCCTAATAAAGAAGCTGCAAGGCAATTGCACTCCGGCTTTACACACGGTTTTATTATCCC
This sequence comes from Anomaloglossus baeobatrachus, assembly GCF_048569485.1. Classification (NCBI taxonomy): domain Eukaryota; kingdom Metazoa; phylum Chordata; class Amphibia; order Anura; family Aromobatidae; genus Anomaloglossus; species Anomaloglossus baeobatrachus. The sequence goes on from NC_134362.1 coordinate 126,882,974, forward strand.
CTTCAAACCTAATAGAACACCAACCCTGGCGCATAACCTAAAATCCGCTCGCGAATTCCCCGACATCTTGAAACAAAAAATTCAAAATGAAGTAAACCTAGGCCGAATGGCGGGCCCCTTTGAATCAATCCCTTTCCAAAATATCAGGATATCCCCGCTAGGCATTATCCCAAAAAAGGAACCCGGGAAGTATCGTCTAATCCATCATCTGTCCCACCCAAAAGGCGCATCGGTTAACGACGGAATCCCCCCAGAGGAAGCATCGGTAACATACGCGTCCTTTGACAAAGCAGTAGAATTAGTCCGCGCAGCGGGGTCCGGTGCCCTGCTAGCTAAATCTGACATAGAGGCGGCGTTCCGCCTATTACCCGTGCATCCCGACTGCTTCCACCTGCTAGGTTGCAAGGTGAACGAACACTATTATTACGATATGTGTCTGCCAATGGGAGGTTCCATCTCATGTCACTACTTTGAGCTGTTCAGTTCGTTCCTGGACTGGGTAGTCCGTTACGAAACAGGCAGCAATTCCCTGATCCATTACCTCGACGACTTTTTATTCGTCGGCCCCGTAAACTCTAAACTCTGCTCCCTCCTCCTCACAAAATTTAAATTTATAGCTCAGCGCTTCGGTGTCCCACTATCACCCGAAAAAACAGTCGGCCCCTGTAACGTCTTGCCTTTCCTCGGCATCGAGATAGACACTAACGCGATGGTTTTTCGCCTGCCAGCAGAGAAAATTCAGAAAACACTGCATATGCTGGAGGGTTTCTGCGAGGCGAAAAAGGTTACCCTCCAACAGATGCAGTCCTTGCTGGGTCTGCTGACATTCGCCAGCCGCGTAATGCCGGTCGGCAGGGCCTTTTCTCGGAGATTATCACTAGCAACAAAGGGCATCTCCCAACCAGGCCATAGAATCAGGCTCACTCGCTCCCTGAAGGCAGACTTACTAGTCTGGAAGACTTTCCTTCAATCCTTCAATGGCCATACCTGCGTCATGGCTAAAGAGACTTCAAGCACAGACCTAGGGCTCACTGTAGGAGGACGTAATAAAAAGAGCTTTGCAGCAATCTACAAGAACCAGTGGTGTACCGGCAGCTGGCCGGATCTGTGGGCCACATCAAGCTGGGGGAGTGACCCAGCCCTGCTAGAAATATTCACAATAGTATTGTCCGTGGAGTTATGGGGTCACCAGCTGGAAAACTCAAACATTCGATTTCCAACAAAAAATCCGATAACGGCGAAGAGCTTAAATCACATGTCGTCTGCGTCGCTGCCCTTACTGGCTCTGCTACGCAGGCTCGCCCTTCTATGCCTGAGACACAACATCTGGTGCCGAGCTCATATAACGGCGGACATAGACGATAACCTTGTTAACTCTCTTTTATGTTCCGATTGGCAGGCCTTCACAGACCATCTCCCAATGGCGCATCCAGAGGGTATCCCGTGTCCTCCATCGCTATGGGACACTGTAGCCAATCACTAATGCCTCTAATCCGTGCCTCCGTTACACCGGCTACCTGGCAGGTCTATGGTAAGGCTTGGGAGGAGTGGTGTTCACTAATCCAGGGTAGGCCCGTTCATAACTGCGACCGCGCAAGAAGCGAAGTGACGACGGAATTTTTGCTTCGGCTCAAAGAACAAGGGGCGTCGGGCACATCGGCACAACGGCATTTATCGGGGATAGCCTTCTTTTTTCAATTAGCAGGGTGGGTGGACGTGACGAAGTTCTTTGTCATTAAGCAAGCCATTAAAGGCTGGAAAAGGCTTCAACCTAGTCAGGAATGTCGTCGCCCCATGTCACTGAAATTACTACACGACATTATTGCAATATCCCCCTCAATATGCAAGTCTCCATACGAGGCGTCCCTCATATCAGCAGCCTTCGCTATCGTTTTTTTCGGCGCGCTGCGCATCGGTGAATTGTTACCACGCTCAAAAACAGCATCTGAAGGCGGGTTACTCAACGAGGATTTAGTCATATGCAGCAACGCTCTGCGCATTCGCGTGCGTAAATCCAAATGCGACCCCACCGGGAGGGGCACGTGGGTCCTGGTTAACTCAGCAGACGGCCCAGTGTGCCCACTAAAAATAGTCAAACAATACGCGCAGATCAGACACGCAAGCAGATTTTTTCTTTCCCATACGGACGGGTCCCCGCTTACCAAGTATCAATTCCAAGCAATGTTTAAGCAGTGCTTAGCGAAAGCTGGGGAGAATCCGAAGGAATACGGGACCCATTCCTTCCGAATCGGGGCAGCCACTGAGGCAGCGAGGGCAGGAGTAACGGAGGCTGAAGTGCAGAGAATGGGTCGATGGAAGTCCGCTTGCTTTGCCAGATATATAAGACCGGATTTGCTGAAATAACACGTTTATCTATTACAGGCGACTGCAGACCGGCAGTCTGGGTAGTTGGTCACTCTTATATTTACTGGGCAGAAAAAAGAGCCATGATTCGACCAGGAGGAAAGAACCTTGGCTTCAGAAACGTTGAGGTCAATTGGAGAGGCATCAGAGGGCTAAGATGGCAACAAGTTTTCCCGGAGATGGTGGACATCTCCAGGTCGGCCACGGGGCCGTTGGTAATGGTGATTCATGCTGGTGGCAATGATTTGGTGAAACGCAGTACGGTCGAACTACTAACAGTGATGAAGACGGACATCGAACGTTTGGCCTACCTCTTCCCGGATACAGTATGGGTGTGGTCAGAGATAGTACCACGAGCGGTATGGCACGGAGCAAAAAATGCAAATGGCATAGAGCGGTCAAGGAGAAAGATCAATGCGAGAATGGAAAAATTCATGAGAGAAAGATGTGGTATCGTGGTGCGTCAC
>NC_134362.1:126890804-127155804 GCF_048569485.1 Anomaloglossus baeobatrachus
GTCACTGAGGTAATGTGTGCGGTGATGATGGGACCGGTTGTGCCGGTGTGTATGCAGGGATGAGTGTGGTAGTGCCTGCGTGTATGCGGTGATGATGGGTGCAGTAGTGCCGGTATGTGTGTGGTGATGATGAGTGCGGTAGTGCCGGGGTGTGTGCAGTGATGATGATGAGTGTGGTAGTGCCGGGGTGTGTGCGGTAATGAAAGGTGCGGTAGTGCCGGGGTGTGTGTGTGTGGTGATGATGATGATGAGTGCGGTAGTGCCGGGGTGTGTGCATTGATGATCGGGACTCTCTCTCTCTCGGCTTAATGCAACATGTTATTTTACAAGAATCCGTTGCCTTTATATCACACTATTTACAACGAATCCGTCACATGATTCACACAACGCATTGTGACGGATGCCGTTCAACGCAAGTGTGAAAGTAGCCTAAAGCCAGCGTCACACGGTACAATATATCTAACGATATGTCAGCGGGGTCACGGAATTTGTGACGCACATCGATAGAGATGTCGTAGCGTGTGACAGCTCCGAACGACTATTAACGAGCAAAAATACTCACCTTATCGTTGCTCGTTGACACGTCGTTCATTTTCATAATGTCGTTCCTTCTTCTGCGCGCCGGTTGTTCGTCGTTCCCGTGGCAGCACACATCGCTACGTGTGACACCCCTGGAACGACGAACACAGCTTACCTGTGTCACGCCGGCAATGAGGAAGGAGGTGGGCGTGGTGTTACGGCCGCTCATCTCTGTCCCTCCGTTTCTATTGGGCGGCTGCTGTGTGACGTCGAACGTCCCTCCCCCTTGTTGTTCGCCGCCCACAGCGATGTTGTTAGGGAGGCAAGTACGTGTGACGGGGGTTAATGACTTTGTGCGCCATGGGCAACGAGTTGCCCGTGACGCACAAACGACGGGGGCGGGTGCGATCGCACAATATAACGTACCGTGTAACGCCGCCTTAAGGCAGAATCAGTGAAAGATGAGAGCAGACTGTATCTATGTATCACTCATAATGACAGACTGCTGCTACAAACCACCGATCTTAAGCATTTTTGCAGTTTTGCACTACGTCAACTGTAAATCACAATTTGATCACCTATCATGTGAACATCCTCACTTTGCACCTCAAATATCATAGATCTGAAACATTGTGATGCTGCAATTGGCGATTTTCCGTGTGGGCAATTTTCCGTGTGGGCAATTTTCCATGTGGGCAATTTTCCTGTAGGCATATTTCAGGGAACCCAAAATAACATACAGCTCATTGGTTGAATGTCTACAATCCAGGGATTACAGTTCACATATACAAGATAGACCACCATACTCCATTATTCCAACGTTAACATGTCCCCAGAGGCGTCCCTAGAAACAGGCATGAATCATATCAGATGACTATAAATAAGTGAGTGGCAAAAAGAAGTACACCCATTCGATACGTTACGATTTGTTGGTAGCGCCTCCCAGGCCTACTGTCGAGCCGTGCATGTCAGCAAAGAATGACAATTCATATGTCAGCAATGCTCAGTTGTGTCTTTGACCTCGCCCTTCTTCCAAGTGACTTAACTACACTGTGTGCAGAATTATAAGGCAAATGAGTATTTTGATCACATGATACTTTTTATACATGTTGTCCTACTCCAAGCTGTATAGGCTTGAGAGCCAACTACCAATTAAGTAAATCAGGTGATGTGCATCTCTGTAATGAGGAGTGATGTAGTGTAATGACTTTAACACCCTATATAAGGTGTGCTTAATTATTAGGCACCTTCTTTTCTTTGGCAAAATGGGTCAGAAGAGAGATTTGACGAGCTCTGAAAAGTCCAAAATTGTGAGATGTCTTGCAGAGGGATGCAGCAGTCTTGAAATTGCCATACTTTTAAAGCATGATCACCGAACAATCAAGCGTTTCATGGTAAATAGGCAACAGGTTTGCAAGAAGCGTGTTGGGCAAAAAAGGCGCAAAATAACTGCCCATGAATTGAGGAAAATTAAGCGTCAATATGACATTTGCCACCAGTTTGGCCATATTTCAGAGCTGCAACGTTACTGGAGTATCAAAAAGCACAAGGTGTGCCATACTCAGGGACATGGCCAAGGTAAGGAAGGCTGAAAAACGGTCACCTTTGAACAAGAAACATAAGATAAAACGTCAAGACTGGGCCAAGAAATATGTTAACTGATTTTTCAAAGGTTTTATGGACTGATGAAATGAGAGTGACTCTTGATGGACCAGAGGCTGGATCAGTAAACAACAGAGAGCACCACTCCGACTCAGACGCCCACAAGGTGGAGGTAGGGTTCTGGAATCGGCTGGTATCATCAAAGATGAACTTGTGGGACCTTTTTGGGTTGAGGATGGAGTGAAGCTAAACCCAGACCCACTGCCAGTTTCTGTAAGACAACTTCTTCAAGTAGTGGTACAGGAAGAAGTCGGTATTGTTCAAGAAAAACATGATTTTCATGCAGGACAATGCTCCATCACATGCATCCAAGTATTCCACAGTGTGGCTGGCCAGTAAAGGTCTAAAAAAGGAAAAAATAATGACATTGGCCCCCTTGTTCACCTGATCTGAACCCCATAGATAACCTGTGGTCCCTCATAAAATGTGAGATCTACAGGGAGGGAAAACAGTACACATCACAGAACAGTGTCTGGTAGGCTGTGGTGGCTGCTGCACGCAATGTTGATCGTAAACAGATCAAGCAACTGACAGAATCTATGGATTGTAGGCTGTTGAGTGTTATCATAAAGAAAGGTGGCTATATTGGTCACTAATTCTTTTAGGTTTTGTTTTTGCATGTCAAAAATGTTTTTGGAAATTTTGTGCAGTTATATTGGTCTACCTGGTGAAAATAAACAAGTGAGATGGGAATATTTGTTTTTTATTAAGTTGCCTAATAATTCTGCACAGTAATAATTACCTGCTCAAACAAACATCCTCCTAAGATAGCCAAATTTAAAAAAACCCCACTCCAACTTCCAAAAATATTAAGCGTTGATATTTGAGTCTTTTGTATTGATTGAGAACATAGTTGTTGATCAATAATAAAAAAAATCTGCTAAAATACAACTTGTCTAATAATTCTGCACACAGTGTATATACATAATAGCATAGTAGTGGGTGCAGAAAAATGGCAGCAGATGCACTGCACTGAGGAATCAACATGTGAAATATTTGGCTGTAACAGAGTGCAATATGTTTGCAAAAGGGCTGAAAAGCATTGCAATAATTTCTGTAGGCAACGTTGAAGCATGGTGGAGAGGTCCTTGGCAAGTTTAGAGCCACACGCCAGCAAATGTAGTCTGGGGTTTGGTCAGGGCGAATGGTGTTTTCAATGCTTTGAAATACAAAACATATACAGCTGCACACTAAGTGTAGTGTGCAGCTGTATATGTTTTGTAGTTATATGTTTTCAGCTAGTACCTGTTGGATGTGCGGGTCTGTCTTTTTGTATATTTGCTTTGAAATACAGGCCGATATTTATGCATAATGCAATAAGAGCAGTGAGATGACCAATGGTAATTTAAACCCATCTTCTGTGTAAACAAGAGCAAGGAGTCATGGAAGTGATGATATGGTCTTCACAGAGCCCTGATCTCCACATCAAGTTTGTCTATGATTACATAAACAGACAGGATTTCCACAATCGTACATCCACAAAAGGTCTGCAGTTCTCAAAAATGTGGAGCATCCTCTCTGCCCAGTCACCTCAAAAACTTTATAAGTGTAAAGAGAAGAATTGATGCTTTATTGCTGTTTTGATGCAAAGGGTGGTCACATCAAATAATGATTTGCATTTAAATGTATCTTTGCTTGTAAATTGATAAGAAAAGTTATAATTACTTTTTTTTTTTTTTTGTTTTAAGCATTTTTACTTTGCTGCTGTCATTCCACACCTGCCCAGAATGTTTCAATAGAACTGCCTGTGTGTGTATATTTAATAAATGCGTCTATTAATTAAATCACAGGAAAGAATGCTGTCAATTTTTCAATCATTATAGAGTATAAGCACCACATGCAGAAATTCACTCTTTTGCATGCCATGGCAGGCTATCAGTGAGGTTATTAATTGGGGTGATCGAATACCCTATTATTCGCTTCACCGAATATCCGGTGAATACCTCGCCGCTATTCGAGTATTCGCAAATATTCGACCCCCCAATGTAAGTCTATGGGAAACCAGAATAATTTCATGTTGGACCTGTCGGTGACCTGTGGTGACTGAGGAAGAGGCTGAAATGGATGGGAAAAGGCAGAAACAGTATGGGCACAGCCTGTAGAAGGTGCCTCACTGCATTTCTGCCCCCTGCCGATTTACAGTGTCCAAGATGGCAGGGCGCACACCAATGCGCCATTCACATTCACCCTTTCCCTCTGATTTCTGTCGCGTGTGCCATGACACATGAGACAGAAAACTCCTCCCCGGGTGCAGCTAAGCCACCCCCCCATACCCGCCGGGTTTACCGTTGTTCCCCCGGTGTTTTTACCTTTTTGCAGCATTGATCCCCTGCGTTTCTTCCTCCTTCACATTAAACGCTGGGCGCATGCGCAGAGCGCGGCTGTCAGCTCAGCTTCCTGTGTTCAGTGAGAACGGCTGTGCTGGCTGCACGGACATTGCTGATGTGGATCCGGGGAGGGTAGGTGCAGATTCTTTGCACCCACACTCCTCACATGGAGGGTCGGCACTCCTAGAAAATGGGGGACACATTCCCTGAGTGTGCCCTCCATATTCTAGATGGTCCAGAGTCGTCGTGGGACTTCCAAAATGTTTTACAGGTGATTTTTTTTTTTCTTTACAATAAATCGGTAAAAGAGGGAATGGTTGGGGAGTGTTTTTTCAAATAAATTTTTATTTTGTCTTTTTTTTTCTATTTTTATTACTGACATTTTGTGATGTCGGGTATCTGATAGACGCCATGACATCACCAACTGCTGGGCTTGTTGTCAGGTGACATTACACATCTGGTATCAACCCCATTTATTACCCCGTTTGCCACTGCACCAGGTCAACGGGATGAGCTGGGGCGAAGCACCAGGATTGGCGCATCTAATGGATGCACCACTTCTGGGGCGGCTGCGGCCTGCTATTTTTAGGCTGGGAAGGGCCAATAACTATGGATCTTCCCACCCTGAGAATGCCAGACCACAGCTGTCCGCTTTACTTTGGCTAGTGAACCAATTTGGAGGGAACACCACTTTTTGTTTATTAATTTATTTATAGATAATCATAAAAAAGAGCCTGGGGGCCCTCCAAATTGGATCCCCAACCAAAGTAAAGCTTCCAGCTGTGGTCTACAGGCTGCAGCCATTTGTTCTACCCTAGCTGGCTATCAAAAATGTGCGGACCCCACGTCGCTTTTTTTTTTTTTATTTATTTTTTTGGCTAAATACAAGGCTAGGCACCCTTTAGTGCCACATGAAAGTCACTAAAGTGTGTTTGACATCAGTCTGCCTGTATATCTATCTATCTATGTATCTTATCTATCTTTTTTTATCTATCCATCTATCATCTATCTATCCCTATATCTATCTATCTATCCCTTTTCTATCTGTCTATCCCTCTATCTATCCCTCTATTTATCCCTCTATCCATTATCTGTCTATTATCTGTTTATCCATTATCTATCTATCTATCGCTCTATCCCTCTATCTAGCCATTATCTATCTATTTATCTCTCTTTATCCATCTATCTATCCCTCTATGTATAGATGGATGGAGGGAGGGAGGGAGTGATGGATAGATAGATGATATTACAGCTTTTATTTGTGATGTATGTGTTTTCCCCCCAACAGTATGTGTTTTGCTGCAGTGACCCTGCTGGAGATTGGATCTGAGTTCTCGCAGGGTCACTACCGGTCAGTGACATCACTCTGAGTTGTGCTTTACGGCAGCACTGAAGTTCTCGCGAGCGCTAATGTATTGACATCACCAACCGTGAGAAATGACTTGGAGTTTCCCCTGCAGCATCGTTCACGGAATGAGGCTGCATTGAGCACTCGCTCACAGACGTCCCTGAATCAGTGTGGATTATGCCAGACCTGGATATTTGGGGGGGTTAATAAAGTAGTGACAGAGGGGCTTTTTGATGTTTTATTTCAAATAAAGGATTTTTCGGTATTTGTGTTTATTTACTCTGCTTACTGATTAGTGATCGCGTTTTATAGACACTGCCATTACTATTCTTGGACTTAGTGGCAGCTATAAGCTGCTACTAACTCCTCATTACCCCGATTGCCACCGCATCACGGCAATCGGGAAGAGCCGGGACTGTCGCATCTAATGGATGCGACATTCTCGGGGCAGCAGCGGGCTGATATTCTCGGCTGCGGGAGAAGGGGCCGTAACCATGGGCCTCGCCCTCCCCAGCCTGAGAATACCGGCCCACTGCTGTGTGCTTACCTCGGCTGGGTATCATTTGGGGGAGGACCGCACGTCGTTGTTTTAAATTATTTATTTATTTTACTACACAATATAGACCCGCCCACCGGTGGCTGTGATTGGTTGCAGTAAGACAGCTGTCACTCAGCGTGGGGGCGTGTCTGACTGCAACCAATCATAGGTGCCAGTGGGCGGGGGGAAGCAGGGAATAGGAGATGAAATAATGTGCGGCCACCATTATGAAAAGCTGGAGAACCCGCCACAGTGTGACAGCCGTGCAGCGCCACACCCGTGATCGGTGAGTAAGAAAGAGAGAGGGAGAGACTGACCAAAATGTCCACTGGCTTATATAGTCCCTATGAAGCTGTGCGGCCAAGCCAATCACAGTAGCACCACAACAAAGATGGCTGCAGCGTTACTGTGAGGTCAAGCAGCATCAGATGTGTTCATTGGCTGGAAAAAGGCACCAGGAAGTCCAGAAATGAAAATGAAAATATCAGCGAATACCATACTAACCGTCGGATAGCGAATACCCAATTATCCGTCGGATACCGAATAGTGGCGAATACATTCGCCCATCCCTAGTTATTAATGGTTACCTGAATTCACTTAGGCACGAAAGTCATCAAGTTCAGCTACTGACAGCTCCCTTTGTAACTACTGACTGATCACATTCCAGATCTGCTCAATAATAACAAAGGGGAGAAAAGGGTTAAACGCACTGCCGTGGAGATAATCATGAGATGATTCCAAGGGTTAATCTTCATGACAAATCAGTGTTTTTTGATTCCTGATGACTTGAACTCTTTCAAGACTCTGAAACGCGTAGAAAAATAAAAATCACGTAGATTAATCCTTGGATTCATCTCCTCATTATCTCCATGGCAGCGCGGTTAACCCTTTTCTCACCTTTGTTATTATCCTGTATCTGCTGGGTACATGGCAGCCTATGTGGTTCATATTATACTTTAACGACCATGAACATTTAGCCTTCATTAGACATTACTAGTGCCATAGGTGCGCAGGGGCATCAAAAATAGGCGAGTGCCGAGTTCATTTAATTATTATATGGATTGGACCCCTACTTGAGCACTGGTTCAACTACAGAAGAGTGACTTGTTTATTTCCACTATACTTAGGATACGTCATAAATGTCCAGTAGAGATGCAACTATGTGCACCCCCAATGATCAGTTGTTCTGTGTTGACGGCTGCTCAATCTGCACAATTACTCGAACGTCAACTATAGTGGCCGAGAACTGCACATCCGCCCCCTACTCAAATCAATAGGGAGCACATGTACAGTACTCGGCCACGGCCACTATTCAGTTTACAGAACTATGCTGTGCAGCTGCGTAATTGTGCGGTTTTGGCTGCCACCAACACCAAGAACAGCTGATCCGCAGGGGTGCAGAAAGTAGAACCCCCACCAATCAGCTATTACTGACCTTTCTTAAGGATACACCATCAATGTTAAAGTAGTGGACAACCTCTTTATACATTGCTTTCAGATCAACAGCTTGCAAATGGTTAACCATGATGGATCATAGCTATTTTTGTTAAAGGCCAATGTATTCATAATAGCCGCCACCTCCCATGAATGTTGAAGTCTCCGCTCCAGAGCTTGCCCACACCCCCACACCTGAAATAGGACATATAACAGTTAATTAGAATTCTCCTTATTTATAATATTTATATTATTTTGGTGGTCACTTTCTTTTCAGGTTCACTATGAACTAATTTCTTACTACTTTTTCAGTTTTGGACTTTGCAGTACTTCTAGGATTTGCTGATTGTATACATTTTTCTGGGCCCAAGAAGACGTCTGCCTAGATCATTTCTCTGTAGACGGTCAAGATGACTAATGATGGCTATCAATGTGTTGCATTGATCCACAGGCCAATCAAAACATACCCTTAAAGGGAACCGGTCACCGGTTTTTTCACTATGAAACCAAAAGTGTCACCTTCTGCAGCTCCTGGGCTGCATTCTATGAAGGTGTACCTTGTGCCCTGACTCCCCTTGCAGACCCCGAATATAACGTTATAAAACCTGACCGTTAGGTATGCTAATAACCTGTGGGGCTCAGATGGGCGTGCTGATTTTGGTCTCCTGTCCCTTCTTGTGGCCTTCTTCGCCATCCTCCTTTCATGGTTGACGTGATGACGCCACCGTCATCATGGACGCTGCTTGGCCAAATCTCGCATCTGTGCAGTAATTCCCTGGATCGCGCAGGCGCAGTTCGCCCTTGCGCGAGCCGATGCGGTGTTTGCGCATGCGTGAGATTATGGTCGGGTACGAGGATGACGCAGGGGACGTCATGCACATTGCCAACCATAATCTCACCCATGCGCAAACACCGCACCGGCGAACTGTGCTTGCGTGAGCCGGTTGAGTTACTGCACAGATGCAAGATTTGGCCGAACAGCGTCCATGATGACAGCGGCGTCATCACGTCACTCATGAAAGAAGGATGACGAAGGCCACAAGGAAGGACAGGATACGAAAATGAGCACGCCAATCTGAGCCCCACAGGTCATTAGCATACCTAACGGTCCGGTTTTATAAAATTATATTCGGGGTCTGCAAAGGGAGTCAGAGCACAAGGTACACCTTTATAGCATGCAGCCCAGGATCTGCAAAAGGTGACACTTTTGGTTTCATAGTGAAAAAACTGGTGACAGGTTCCCTTTAAAGGAAACCAATCACCAGGATTTTCGTATACAACCTGAAGCCAGTGCTATAGTGGCACTATCATGCTGATTCTTTACATACCTTTAGTGATCAGTTCAGATGTATAGGTTTTGAAATCCAAGAAAGTAAAGTTTATAAAATCATCAGCTTCTTAAGTGACAGCAGCTGAGGATCAGATAATATCTGGGGGGGGAATTATTCATAGTTATCCCCTCCCCCTGTTAGAATTAGCATAAGTATTATACAATCTATTTACGTTTTCACTGCAGGACCTGTGTGAGTTCATACCCATGTGGCCAGAAGGGGAGGGGCCTCAGCCAGCAAAGCTATCAGGATGCAACATTTTTCTGTTGGCTGAGGATCTTCCCCTTCTGGTCACATGGGTATGACCTCACACAGGTCTTGCAGTGAAAAGTTAAATCTATTGTATAATACTTATGCTAATTCTAACAGGGGGAGGAGATAAATGTGAATAATCCCCACAGATATTATCCAATCCTCAGCTGCTGTGACTCAAAAAGCTGATCATTTTATAAACTTTACTTTCTTGGATTTCAAAACCTAAACATCCATGCTGACCACTAAAGGTATGTAAAGAATCAGCCTTATAGTGCCAGTATAGCACTGGCTTTAGGTTATATACAAAAATCCTGGTCATTGGTTCCCTTTAAGGCATCAGCCTCTAGGGAATTGAGTAGGTAGTCAAGCTGATGAACTCGCAGCAGGTTTTAAAACGCCACATAAGTGTTTTTGTCTGTTTTTATTTTAGCGCTGAAGTAGAGCCACTAATGTGAGTTCACTGCCCCTACAAATATTTACAAGCGGCTGTATTCAGCTATTCCCAGCACTTCTCTGGTCCCAATCCGTCATGTTGTGACTGCAACTTCTGGCTGATGGGAATTCAGAAGCTCTCAATATAAGTCTATGAGGACATCGTACTAGCTCTTATAGACTTAGATTAAATGGTGACTTACAGCTCGCCCAGCAAACACTGGAGCAATTCTGCAGGAGACAACCAGAGTGGCTCCGTTAACAGATGAAGATTGCAACTGGTAAGTATAATACTAGTGGCAAGGAACTTAATTAGTGACCCCACTCCAGCAGTAAAATCATTTGCCAGCTCTTCTTCCCCTTAGTTTTGGGCTTCCTCAAGGCTGTCTTAGGCTTCCATCTTTTTCTCTTAAGACACTGCCCCTAATGGATGTATAATCTCTAGACTGATGACTTCCAATTATATATATCTACTCCTGACATCACCCCCACCTTAATACAAAATACCAGGGACTGTGTCAATTGTCTCTAATTTCATGTTCTCACTGTATCTGAAACTGAATCTCTACTAATCTGAATTTACCATGTTTTCTCGTTCAACTAACGTATCTATTCATGGTATTGCAATTGCAGTGGGTGGTTCATCCATAACTCCCAAGAGTAGACAGAATAGAGAGTTAACCCCCTTACTGACATTGGACTTATTGGATACGTCTAAGCTGTCTGGGACTTAACGACCAAGAATGTACCCAGTATGTCCTGGCGATCGCTGGGGTTCTGGTGCTGCACCCCCATGATCGATGCCGAAATTGCGGTTTAGCGTGTCGTCAGGAGTGGTGCCTGTGCCGTTTCCAGCAGTTTAACACCCTTAAATTCTGCAATTAATGGTGATTGCAGCATTCAGGTGACATGGAGAGGATCGCGCTCCTCTCATGGGCGATCGTGCTCTTTTCCCGAGCGATCATGTCCCTGTAATGTAATCACTAGGACGACACCGGGTCACCCGGCTACGGAGAACCTAACGCTAGATGCATAGTGTATGGGGGGAAGTGTCAGTGCTGCGAGAGTGGACCATTGACATATAATCCATTGCAGTGATCAAGCATTGCAGTGGATTATATAACTGATGAAAGCACTGAAATTAGTGTCCCATAAATGGACTAAAGGCCGCTTTACACGCTGCAATATCGTGACCGATATCGCTAGCGTGCGCACCTGCCCCCATCGTTTGTGCATAATGAGCAAATCGCTGCCCGTGGCGCACAAAATCGCGCGGACCCGTCACACTACCTACCTGCCTAGCGACGTCTTTCTAAGGGGGCGGTTTGTTTGGCGTCACCGAGACGTCACTAAGTGGCCGGCCAATAGAAGCGGAGGGGCGGATATGAGCGGGATGTAACATCCTGCCCACCTCTTTCCTTCCTCATTGCCGGTAGCCACAGGTAAGGAGATGTTCCTCGTTCCTGCGGCGTCACACATAGCGATGTGTGCTACCGCAGGAACGACGAACAACATAGTACCTACAGCTGCAACGATAATTGGGAATGGACCCCCATGTCACCGATGAGCGATTTTTGAACGTTTTTACAACGATTCAAAATCGCTCATAGGTGTAACACGCAACGACATCGCGAAAGCGGCCAGATGTGCGTCACAAATATCGTGACCCCAACGAAATTGCTGGAGCGATATTGTAGCGTGTAAAGCGGCCTTAAGTAAAAAAAAAAAGGCAAAGGGGGTCACTTTATTCTCCCTTCTGGCCTTTTTGTCTGGTGGTGTCCATCTTTTTATGCTTCTTTTTAGGCATGCCCAAAATTGCGGTCATCAATAGTTTTGTTCACCTTTGAAAAGACAGACACTGCTGAACAGACAAAACAATCACTGATCTCGGGGAGACCAGCCATAGAAAACTCTGCCGGCGGCCAACGAAGGGCGCTCAATACAATGAAATCCTAGGTGCATTGCCCCCTGGGAAATATGCAAATCAAAAAAGTCCGTGGAGCCTCTGTTAGAAGTCTCGACACAGAAACTAGCCAGATCGATGCCCCCACAATCAATGCCGGAATTGCGGTTTAGCTTGTCGCTGAGACCCGGCTCACTGCTAGGAGTGGTGCCTGTGTCGTTTCCGGCAGTTTAACACCCTTAAATGCTGCAATCAATGGTGATTGCAGCATTCAGGTGACATGGAGAGGATCACGCTCCTCTCATGAGCGGTCGTGCTCTTTTCCCGAGCGATCGTGTCCCTGTAATGTAATCACTATGACGACCCCGGGTCACCCTGCTACGGAGAACCTAACGCTAGATGCATAGTGTATGAGGGGAAGTGTCAGTGCTGCGAGAGTGGAGCATTGACATATAATCCATTGCAGTCATCAAGCATTGCAGTGGATTATATAACTGATCAAAGCACTGAAATTAGTGTCCCATAAAGGGACTAAGTAAAAAAAGAGAAGGGCAGAGGGGGTCACTTTAAACTCCCTTCTGGCCTTTATGTCTTGTAGTGTCCATCTTTTTATACTTCTTTTTAGGCATGCCCAAAAGTGCGGTCATCAATAGTTTTGTTCACCTTTGAAAAGACAGACACTTCTGAACAGAAGCAGAATGGAGTCTGGGGTAAAGGCTGCTTTACACGGTACGACCGATTGTGCGATTTGACAATCGATCGTACCCGCCCCCATCCTTTTTGCGTCACGGGCAAATCGCTGCCCGTGTCGCACAAAGTTAGTAACCCACGTCACACATACTTACCTCTCGTGCGACCTCGCTGTGGGCGGCGAACGTCCACTTCCTGGAGTGGGAGGGACGTTTGGCGTCACAGCGACGTCACACGGCCGCCGGCCAATAGAAGCGGAGGGGCGGAGATGAGAGGGACGTAAACATCCCGCCCACCTCCTTCCTTCCACATAGAGCCGGCGGCGGCCGCGGGAGGCAGGTGAGCTGCTCATCGTTCCCGTGGTGTCACACGGAGCGGCGTGTGCTACCACGGAAACGATGGTCAACTAAAGTAAACGATATTATGGAACCTAGCGAGCAGTAACCGACTCACGATTTTTGAGCGATACTGCGTCGCTAGGAGGTGTCACACAGGCCGGCATCGCCAGCGATGCCGGATGTGCGTTACAGAAACCGTGACCCCGACGATCTATCGCACGATAGATTGTCTGGTGTAAAGCAGCCTTAACTCTATTGCCTAATTATAGTGAATGGATCCATCGTGGGTTTCATCTGAATCGCGTATTTTGGATATGTAGATGGAAACACTGTTGTAAGTGCTCAGCATAGAGCAGAAGATAAATGAGACCTGATAAAAAAAAAAAAAAATTCTGTACTCAAATCACCTACAAATACCATTCAACCCACCCCACAAAAACACAAATCCCCACTCTGTCTGTCATATGTTTATGGAAATATAGGGGGCTTCCACGTTACTGGAAGCACAAAGGCTCCCTCCCTCGAAGAAGAAACCTAGCTAAATCTGTTCTCCAAAATCCAAATGCCCCCCTCCCTTCTGAGCTCCACAATGTGCCTAAACCACAGTTAACATTCACATGTTTGACATTGTTGTAGTGAGGAGACCCATTAATTTATGGGTTGCAGATCTCCAGAAGAACGAGATGCTCACAATGTATGAGCACTACAATGTACTGGAAATGACATGGGCTTATTTGCAATTTTTAATTCTACATCATGCAAGGGAAAAAAAAAAATGCACGGTTTCGCTGCGCTGCTCAGAAAGGTAGTGATAAGGTTATTGGGGATGTAGATTTATTAATTATTTACATGCCACTACGCGTTTCGGGGGTACAACCTCCCCCTTCCTCAGGTAGCAGTAAAATGCAGGAAAATCAAATCTTAAATACACAAACTGGATGAAGAGAAAAAAAAAAAAAAAGAGAATCCTTATTCCCTTAATCAGATTGAATCCCCATCGGGGTGGGATCATTCAGACAATTAGTTGATTAGGAAGGCTCTCCCCTAGAAGATACCGATCTTTTGCATTCATAAAAAAACAATGGTATATACGGGTTTACAAAAAACACCAATACATAATGAAATAAAATGTGCATTAAAAACATTGATAAAAGACAATAAATGTGTATTTTGCCTCCATTTGGTGCAATGCATGTGTGATGCCATATTGGCAATATGGGGAGTGACTAAAAAACAGGAAGGTTACTGTTAGTTAAAAAAGCGATGATATAAAATCAATATAGAGACCCAACTGATTTTCCATCTGAATTTTCATAAAAAAGACTGTTTTGGATAAAAAATTCTTTCGGAAAGATTAAAAAGCTATATATGTAAAAATAAATTGGAAAGGAACTTTTGATAAAAATGTTGTTCCCCATCGGAGACTAAATTAAATTATTTGACTGGAGCTGACATACCAATATACGTTAAAAATAGGGTAAATTCATATGGAGAAAATTATATGGAGAAAATTATAATTAGTTAGTATAAGAATATAAAAGGGGTAAATGGAGGATTGGAAAAGGAAGGAAAGATGAATCCAAAAGATGGAAAGAGGGAAAAAAAAAAGAAGAAGAAAATGAAACAAAAAAAAAAAAAAGCAAAAAAAAGAGGAAAATGAAACCAAAATAGGGAATAAAAAAAAAAATAGAGGTATAATAAATAGTTCATTCCCTATGCAACAATGTGGGGATTGGGTGGTTAAATATTGAATTAATGATTTTCAAATATGAGTTTTCAAATTAAGGTTTTTTCTGTAATGGTATTCTGATCCCTCTTATTTAGACCTATTTTACTCGCTCCGTCATTATATTTAGACCTTCAGGATGTAGGGTGGCTAGTTTAAATATCCAAAAGGATTCCCGCTCCACTAGCTTCCAGTATCTGTCCATATTATCTGTCATGATTTCTTCAATGATTACTGTTTTAAAGGTGTCACTGTCCTTATTGTGTTCACACAAAAAATGTTTTGATAGACTGTGTGTAAGTAGACCATGGTGGATGTTGTATCTGTGACCATTTAGCCTGTTGTGTAACATTTGTGTTGTACGACCTACGTATTGTAGGCCGCAGGGACATTCCAGCAGATAGATCACATAGGAGGTGGTACAGGTAAGGTGTTGCTTTATAGAAAATTCTTCCCCCGTGATGTTGGACTTGAATAAATGTGTACCTTGTTTCAGTGTTTTACAACATAGGCACCTTGGTTGGCCACAGCGGAAATTCCCTACTGGTTTTTTTTTTTTTTTTATTAAACTTTTAAACATAACAGGGAAGCAATAACTTGTTCAAAGAATTAGACAGTGTACATGACATTGATATGCTCAACATTCGAGCAGTGTACCTTGCAGATTACTATAGTGGTAGTTACAACCTTTTTAATTTAAGCTATATGAAAAAAAAGGAAAAGAAGACATGTACACAAAGAGACAATGAACAATGAGTGAGAATGTGAACCACTCCACAATTATGCCTCTGTGATGGTATCAGCCACCGATTCCATATAATGCACATTAAGTAATTGCTGATGTCCCTAAAGCCCCCAATGTCCCCCCCAGGTCTTCCAGACAGTACCATTCCGTATGGCGAAAAGGACTGACTATTTTCAGGATTTCCTGAGGACTATAGTGGAACCCTATAAACTGTTTCCACAGCGGAAAAACTTTCCCTGCTGATTTTTCTTTGCTCCTTTCAGCTCCTAGCAATTCCAGCCCTAATAATTGTTTCATTTGAGATATTATTGATCCCATTGATGGAATATTTGGTTTAAGCCACTCGCTAAAAAGATTTCGTAAAGCCACAATTAAAAATGTGTGAATATTTCTAGGGATCTTCACTTTGTCTATCCCAAGTTGAGATTCAGATTCAGGGGGACGAAGCTGATGGAAAAGCAAAGCCTGTGGCGATTGTGGAAGTTTTGTTCCCCAACATGCCTGGATCTGGTCTCTTATTAGCTTCCAGTAAGTTACTACTTCTGTGCATTCCCACACCCCGTGCCAAAGGTTTGTAAAGGGCACCTTGCATTTAGGACATGCTGTAATTCTGTCAGGGCAGCTATGGGAAGGCGGGATGTTAAATCCATACAGCGCTGTGTGCATGAGTTTAAAATAAGTCTCCCTCCATCTCTCACACAAGATGGATTTTCTCACCCGTTCCCACCCTTGCAGTATTGTCTCAGCTATATCCAGATCTCCAGTCCACCTCTCCCATGTCCTGAACAGTTTACTGTGTCTTGCTTTCAAGAATTTGTGTCTTATGTTACCATACAGTGAGGAAATGCTTACCATCTGGGTGCATTGGCCAATAATTTCATCTAGGGCATGAGAGGTAGCTTCCTTTTCTAACTGTCTGAGTCTGGATTGACAGAAAGACCGGAGCTGCAGGACCTGCATGAAATGCTTACTATGTATCTGAAATTTGAGCATGATTTCTTGTGGAGACATCCATTTTTTATCCTCTAAACTCATAATACTCCCCGCCTTCCGTAAATGGTCACTTGTCTGTCCAATTACCGCCCTGACCTCTGCTCCCTGGGGGAATTCAGGGTGGCCAAATATTGGCATATGTTTAGAGATCAAGAAGGGGAGTTGGAAAGCTTTCCTTACTATTTTCCAGCACATTATAGTGTCCCTTAGTAGAAAGGAGGATTTTACCGACTGTGGCAGTTTGGCTTGTTTAGTGTGGATAAGAGCGGTTAGGTCCCAGGGGGGCGGCTAACTGTCGTTCTATATGTGTGTTTGAGTAACAACTCGTGTCGTGCATCCAATCCACCACATGCCTGAACAAAGAGGCGATATTGTAAGCCCGTATGTTTGGTAAATTAACCCCTCCTTCATTTCTTGATAGCATCAATTTTTCTACAGCGATTCTGGGTCTTTTACCTGTCCAAATAAAGTGTGTAAAGGCCTTCTTCAATTTGTTTATGTCTGAGTGTTTTAAAATCAGGGGTAGGGTTTGCAAGGGGTATAGGAGTCTGGCAAAGCTAATCATTTTGATCAAATGACATCTACCCAGAAGGGATATTGGTAAGTGATGCCACCTTTGCAATTCCTCCAATATTTTACCTATCAGGGGGGTATAGTTTAGTGAGTATAATTGATCTGGTCGCCTCCCTATCTTTATACCCAAATACGATATATGTGACTTTGAGACACGGAGCTCCAAACCCAGCTTCCTCCAGTGCTCCAGGGGTGTTTTTTCTCCTAGTTCTAAAAGTTCGCTTTTGTTAATATTGATCTTGTAGCCCGAGTATTCCCCAAATTTCTGAATAAAATCAAAAATATCTCTTAACTGTGCTAGTGGTCGTGACAGGAACAATATGACATCATCTGCAAAAAGAGCAATTTTGACTATATCCTTGCCTACTTTAATTCCGTCAAATAGATCAGTCTCCTCCACATATCTAGCAAAGGGTTCCATGGCCAGATTAAATAGCAATGGTGACATTGGACAGTCCTGTCTGGTCCCTTTGTGTAGGTGAAAAGAAGCAGAGAGGAATCCAGGAGTATGTATTCTGGCTGTAGAGCTGTTGTATACCTCGTCCAAGTATGTTCTAAATTTGCCTTTTAAATTGAAAGTGCCAGTGTCGCCCCCAGCCACTCCCAACTGACATTATCAAATGCTTTCTCTGCATCTAGAGTTAGGAGAGCTGGTCTGTCACCTGAGTGTTGCTGTCGTCCCACCACATCCAACACTGTCAAAACCTTCCTTATGTTCTTAACTGCAGCCCTCCCTTTAACAAACCCCACCTGAGCCGGTTTCACCAACTGAGGAAGCACCCCTGCCAAACGCTCAGCCATTATTTTAGACATAAATTTTTGGTCTAGGTCAATTAGTGAAATAGGTCTGTAGGAGCCTGCCTCTAGGGGGTCCTTTCCTTGTTTCGGTATTACTTTGATGTACGTCTCTTTGGATCTGACTGGAATGTCCCCTGTTGTCAAAATAGTGTTGTAATAAGTGGTCAATGTCGGGGAAATCTGTTCTTTAAGTGCCTTATAAAACTCCCCACTATACCCATCAGGACCGGGTGCCTTCCCATTCTGAAGATGACTAATAGTTTGCTTTACCTCCTCTTCCTTAATATCCGCATTAATTACATCCAACTGCTCCTGTGAAAGTTTTGGGAGAGATAAATGTTGGAGGAAGGATCTGCCCTCTGTTATGTTGGTGTGTGAGGATTTATATAGGTCTTTATAAAAGTCTTGTAGTATGGCATTTATGTTTTTGGGATCGGAAGTTACCTTTCCTTGTCTATCTTTTATTCTCACTATGGGAGATACTTGAGAGTGCCCCTTTGCTAATCTCGCCAATAATTTACCCGCCTTGTTACCATATCTGAGCAATTCAACTTCTTGTCTAGTTCGATACATCTGCTCCCTTCTGTCCAACCACATCTCAAACTCTTGTTTGACCAGTTTCCAATGTTCTCTATTTTGAGCTGAGGGATTCTGCAAGAACTCCATGTAAGCATGTCTGTGTTTTGCACTTGATTCAGAATACCCCTCCTTCACCTTTTTCTTGAGGGAAGAGACATACATTAAAATTCTGCCTCTCAGCACAGTCTTTGCCGTATTCCAAAACAGAGCAGTTTGATCTATGTGTTCTCTGTTGTCAAATATAAACTCCTCCCACCAGCAGCGCAATTTGTCATTAAATCCCTCATCCTTCGTAAGGAAGGCTGGAAACCTCCATATAAAGTCTGTCCCCCTGACCACCTTGTCCGTCAGTTCCATACCCACTGGGGCATGGTCTGATATGACCAAATCATATATTTCAACCGATTTCAGTCTATTCAATAAACTCTCAGAGGTCAAAAGATAATCGATCCTTGACCAGGATTGGTGGACATGGGAAAAATGAGTAAACTCTCTAGCGTCAGGATGTAGCCAGCGCCAGACATCCCTCAACCCAGTCTGGTTAAGAAGAGAAGGGAGTGCATTTTCTTCTCTATGAGGGGCCCTGCTCTGGCTCCTTCTGTCCTCATCTATTTTATGTACTGTGTTAAAGTCACCACTGGTGATTATCAGAGGTGAATTGTCAAGAATAATCTTCCTTTCTATATCTTCAAAGAAGGATTTATTTGAACTATTAGGACCATAGATGTTTTGTATAGAATAGGTTTCTCCCCCATGATCTATAGTGACCCGAACCCACCTCCCCTGGTCGTCACACTCCTGGGACAATAGCTGAAAAGCAAAATTCCGGTGGAATAAGATCACTACCCCTGCATGTCTCCCCTGTGCTGCCGAACCCACTACAGTCCCAACCCAGAATCTTTTAAGTCTGAAAAAATCTTCTTTTCCCAAATGAGTTTCCTGAAGAAGAACGATATCTGGGGAGAATCGTTTGAGGTGTCTCAATACCTTAGATCTTTTATTCGGGGACCTCAGGCCTTTTACATTCCAGGAAATGATAATCATAAGGGTCCCTGTGGAATCTATTTACTGCTTTTTACTGGTCGCTTGTGGAGGTGTTGCACAGCACTCTGAGTCTCTCAGTGACTCTTAAAAGAAAGAAGAAGATGTTAGAAGAAGAAACAAAAAACTAGAAAAACACAGCAAAGCAATCAACACTTAGTCAACAGTAACTTTAAATTCGTAGTGCACTGTAGTGTGTTCCCAATTCTACACACCACCAAAAGTGCTCTGGACTTCACTTTTTTCTGAAGATGAGTGTGCTTGGTTACACAATCATAATAAAGAAGCTCATCTTGCACCATAGGAAATAGATACAAAAGAATACCAGGGTGCCGTCCATATCTCTTACTTACACCCACCCAATTTGACCAAGTCGGTTATTTCGTTACTTCCCTCGCCGAACCACAGGATACATCCCCAAGGAAGGAGCGTATAGATTGTGTGGACAAGCATCCCCCGGCTCGGCGAGTCACCCATGTCCCAAGGCAGCCCATAATCCTCCCCCACTAGATCCCTGCCAACCTTTGCTCACAAAGATAGTTTGTTCAATAACTTGATATCCCCACCAAGACACTGTGGCATAACTCCAGTCTATTAAAAGGAAAAGTAGGTAAGAGGATGAATCAAGGTGTCAGACAGACTGTCACTGAGATTTTTCATCTTCTGTGGTCCGTAGATCTCTGAGATTTCGGTGACTGTTGCCGTTCGTCCCCCTTCCGATCTCTTCTTCTCTCTGCAATTTTTGCCGATTGTAATATTTTTTCCATGTCTCTTTCTGCATCCTTTGGCGAGTTGTAAACAATACTGTTGCCATCCTTTTGAAAAATCCTCAGCAGGGCCGGATACTGAAGCGTAAAACTTCTTTTGGCTTGAAATAGGGAGACACAAATCTTGCTAAAGGCTCTTCTTCGCTTGGCCACGTCTGCAGAGTAATCCTCGAATAAGAGGAGCCTCATACCTCTTATGATCAGTGGTTGAGTTTGCTGTCTATAAGCCCTTATGATGTCAAATTTATCGTTATAGTCTAGAAATTTCATAATCACTTGGCGTGGTCTTATTGCCTGATCTCCGGATTCTCGATTATGGGAACGCAGGTCTGGGCCCACCCTGTGAGCTCTTTCAACTCTACATCCTCTGTTGATTCCCAAGGCTGTCGGCAGATCCCTTTCACACAAGCGTTGCAGTTCGACAGTCGGGACCGCTTCAGATAGCCCCAATAATCTTAGATTGCTGCGTCTGGATCTATTTTCGAGATCTTCAACTTTGTCTGTTAGTCGTTTTGTCTCTGCAACAGTTTCTTCCAGCTGTGAGGACATTTTTTTATTTTCCTCCTCCAGAGATGACACCCTCTGCTGCAGCTCCTCTATCTGTATCATCATAGTATCATAGTTTTAAGGTTGAAGGGAGACTCTAAGTCCATCTAGTTCAACCCGTAGCCTAACATGTTGATCCAGAGGAAGGCAAAAAACCCCAATGTGGCAAACAAGTTCCAATGGGGAAAAAATTTCCTTCCTGACTCCACATCCGGCAATCAGACTAGTTCCCTGGATCAATACCCTGTCATAAAATCTAATATACATAACTGGTTATATTAAATTTTTCAAGAAAGGCATCCAGGCTCTGCTTAAATGTTAGTAGTGAATCACTCATTACAACATCATGCGGCAGAGAATTCCATAGTCTCACTGCTCGTACAGTAAAGAATCCTCGTCTGTGATTATGATTAAACCTTCTTTCCTCAAGACGTAGCGGATGCCCCCGTGTTCCAGTCGCAGGCCTAGGTGTAAATAGATCTTTGGAAAGGTCTCTGTACTGTCCCCTCATATATTTATACATTGTGATTAGATCTCCCCTAAGCCTTCGTTTTTCCAGACTAAATAACCCCAAGTTTAATAACCTGTCTTCGTATTGCAGCCCCCCCATTCCTCTAATAATCTTGGTCGCTCTTCTTTGCACCCTCTCCAGTCCAGCTATGTCCTTCTTATATATCGGTGACCAGAATTGTACACAGTATTCTACGTGCGGTCGCACTAGTGACTTGTACAGAGGTAGAACTATATTTTTTTCATGAACACTTATACCTCTTTTAATACATCCCATTATTTTATTAGCCCTGGCAGCAGCTGCCTGACACTGTCCACTAAAGTGAAGTTTACCATCCACCCATACACCCAAGTCTTTTTCTGTGTCTGTTTTACCCAGTGTTCTACAATTAAGTACATAATCATAAATGTTATTTCCTCTACCCAAGTGCATGACCTTACATTTATCTACATTAAACTTCAATTGCCACTTCTCAGCCCAATCCTCCAATTTACATAAATCTCCCTGTAATATAAAATTATCCTCCTCTGTATTGATTACCCTGCAGAGTTTAGTATCATCTGCAAATATTGAAATTCTACTCCGCATGCCCCCAACAAGGTCATTTATAAATATGTTGAAAAGAAGCGGGCCCAATACTGACCCCTGTGGTACCCCACTATGAACTGAGACCCAGTCCGAGTACGTACCATTAATAACCACCCTTTGTTTCCTATCACTGAGCCAGTTTTTAACCCAGTTACACATATTTTCCCCTATCCCCATTATTCTCATTTTATGTACCAACCTTTTGTGTGGCACCGTATCAAAAGCTTTTGAAAAGTCCATATACACAACATCCACTGCATTTCCCTGGTCCAGGCTTGAACTTACCTCTTCATAGAAGCTGATCAAATTAGTTTGACAGGATCGATCCCTCATAAACCCATGTTGATACTCTGTCATAAGGTTATTTTTCTTGAGATACTCCAGTATAGCATCTCTCAAGAAACCCTCAAGGATTTTACCAACCGTAGAGGTTAAACTTACCGGCCTATAATTTCCCGGCTCAGTTTTTGTCCCCTTTTTGAATATTGGCACCACATTTGCTATGCGCCAGTCCTGCGGTACCGACCCTGTTATTAAGGAATCTGAGAAGATTAAAAATAATGGTCTATCTATCACAGAACTCAATTCCTGTAGTACTCTGGGGTGTATGCCATCCGGGCCCGGAGATTTGTCAACCTTAGTGATTTCGAGGCGGCGGCGTACTTCCTGCTGGGTTAAGCAGGTAATATTCAAGGGTGAATTTATGGCATCACTGGTCATGTCATCTGCCATGGCATTTTCTTGTATAAAAACCGTAGAAAAAAAGTCATTCAGCAGGTTGGCTTTACCCTCATCCCCTTCCACCATTTCACCAAGACTATTTTTAAGGGGGCCAACACTATCGCTTTTCAGTTTTTTACTGTTTATGTAGTTAAAGAATATTTTAGGATTATTTTTACTTTCTCTCGCAATGAGTCTCTCTGTCTCAAACTTAGCTAACTTAATTTGCTTTTTACATATTTTATTTAATTTTCTATAATTATATAATGCCTCATCACTACCTACCCTCTTTAATTCTTTTAAGGCTTTCTGTTTTTCTTTTATTGCTTCCCTTACAGCTCTATTTAGCCATAGGGGTTTCCTCCTATTTCTAGCATGTTTGTTCCCATAGGGTATATTTTCTGCACAAGCCCTATTCAGGATGCTCATAAAAGTCTCCCATTTGCTTTGTGTACTTTTATTACTTAGTACATCATCCCAGTTTATTGCACTAAGATCATCTCTCAACCGTTTAAAATTTGCTTTCCTGAAGTTTAGTGTCCTTGTAGCCCCTCTACTATACATCTTACTAAAGAATACATGAAAACTTATTATTTTGTGATCACTATTCCCCAAGTAACCCCCAACTTGTATATTTGATATGCGGTCTGGCCTATTGGTTAGTACAAGGTCTAGTAGTGCTCCCCCTCTTGTGGGGTTCTGTACCATTTGTGAAAGGTAATTATCTTTCATTGTTATCAAAAATCTATTTCCTTTGCTGGAACTGCAAGTTTCTGTTCCCCAATTTATATCAGGATAGTTAAAGTCCCCCATAATAATTACCTCTCCGAGACTCGCTGCTTTATCAATTTGCTTTATGAGGAGATTCTCTACCTCTTCCATAATATTCGGCGTCTTATAACACACCCCTATCAGTATTTTATTATTCATTCTCCCCCCCCTTATCTCCACCCATAGGGACTCTACATTCTCAGTACCCTCACATATGTTGTCACGCAGGATGGGTTTTAAGGATGATTTTACATATAGACACACACCTCCCCCTCGCTTATTTGTACGGTCATTCCTGAATAGGCTATAACCCTGTAAATTAACAGCCCAGTCATAGCTCTCATCCAGCCATGTCTCTGATATCCCCACTATATCATAATTTTCTTCCAACAATATTAATTCTAATTCCTCCACCTTATTTGTCCTTTATGTTTGTTTAGTTCTCCCCGGAAGTTATGGAGGGCATTCTGGATAGCTTGCTCCAAGGTTTTCTGAATCCCTGGCATGATGTTGGCTGTGACCTCCGCCGCCATATTTTTGTAGTCTATCGTTTGCGGTTGCTGGGCATCCTCCCTGCTGCCATCATTAGGATTGTTTATTGAGTCATCACTGAAGGCACTGTGGAGCGATTGAGATACATCTGCAAGGACTTGTTCCTCCAAAGGGCTTGATGCCATGTCTCCCTCCCTTTTGCTGCCTGCTCTGACCTCTGCTTGGCGATAATGGTCTGATTTTTGCGCGCTACGTAGAAGGTAGCGATCCATAGGTCGCTGGTCCGCTGGCTGGGAGAAAAGTTCCTCTTTATCAGGAGGGGAATACCCAGTTGAAAATTGAGGATCCTGTTTTAGGATTTATTTATTTACTTCCAGTCCTCTTAGAAGCCAGCAACCATTACATTGGGTGCAGTTCTTTATGTTGGCCACTGGGGGAGAGTGTTATTTGAGATTTTTTTTTTTCTTTTCTTCAAAGTGAGGTGCTATGACTGCCTCAGTCCACCAGATGTCGCTCTTTTCCCCAAACAGCAATTCACTGAGTAATGGCTGGCGTTTGAAAGCAGAGTTGTTTCCCGCCCAAATATGGTCGAGGTGATCAACGGAGCCTGGAGCAGTCTAGCAGCCACCTGCTCCACTTCTCTGCTGCCTCTTTTCTGCCAGTCTGTCCTCTGAGAGTCCCTGGTCTCTCTCCTGCCTCAGATCTTCCTCCCTGCTACAGGTGGCAGGCTTTCCTCCTCAGCCCAGGTGAGAGCACTGTCTGGCTTGCCCCCAGGGAATGAGATCACCAGTGGGGGGTCACTCCAGTGCCTCAGAATCACGGGCCTGTCCCAGAGGGGGGGGTAGGGGTATATGCAGGGCTCAGGTCTCCAGCTTCCCTCACTGCACGATCTATAGTGGCACACTGCTGCAGAACTTCCCTCCTACCTCCTCCACGTTGCTTCAGACAGAGAGGTGATTGCAGTGTCTGCTCCCCCGCTCTCCTCCTCGGTCAGAAAGTTCTCCGGTCTCAGATCTAGCAGATGCTCGAGTGGTGGGGGTTATATGCAGGGATGGCTTATACCCGGTGGCAGGTCTGCCTTAGGACGCTGGATGGGGACGGATCTTGCCCTGGCTTTCAGTTTGATCTCTGGCTGATGCTGGAGCTCTTCACTGCACGTCTTACATCCTCAGCGCAGGAGCCGGAAGTCCCTACTGGTTTTTTGATGTCTGACTCCTTCAGGGACACGGTAGATTTCTCATTAAATATTTTACTAGGGGCAATCATGCTTTTTAAATTTCTGTTTCTACGGAACACTACCTTCGGTTTATTGGGTAGGATCCCCGAGAGAATTTTGTCATTTTTCAGGATATACCAATATCTGCTTACCAGCTCCTTTACCTTTCTGTATGAATCAGTGTAAGTGGTTACCAGGCAGCTCTTGTAACCAGTGTTTGCCCTACTCTCCTCCAGGCCCCTTTCCTCAATCTTGGACAGGCACTTGTCCTGATCCAATTTCGAACTTTTCTGAAAGGCATAAGCCAATATTTTACTAGGATAGCCTTTGCTCCTAAATCTGGTCCGTAATATTTTGGCTTTGGCTCTAAAGGATTCCACATTCGTACAGTTCTTCCTAATACGCCAGTATTGGCCGTACGGAATATTCCTGATCCAGGTGGGAAGGTGACTGCTGGAAAACTCTAGATAACTGTTGACATCCACCTTTTTAAAGAAAGTTGAAGTTTCAATGGTGGATGTTTCATTGAATTGGATATTTAGATCCAAGAATTGGATAGAGTCTCGGGAGATGGTGGCTGTAAAACTTAGTCCCCACTCATTCTGGTTTAGTGAGTTGATGAAGGTTACCGCACTCTCCTCGGACCCTGACCAAATAAAAAACAAGTCATCTATGAACCTGCGATAGAAGGTTATGTTCCCCATGGCTAGAGGGGACCGTGCGATGTGGAGGGACTCGAAACACCCCATGTATAAATTAGCATAACTCGGGGCGAATCTCGTCCCCATCGCACTGCCCCTCAACTGACGGTAAATATTGCCCTCAAAAGTGAAAATGTTATGGTTTAGTATGAACTCAATAGATTGTAGGATGAACTCCCTCTGTGGAGATGGGAGGGTGTTATCCGCAGCCAAATAGGAGTCCACACTCTTCAACCCAAGCCCATGGTCTATATTTGAATATAGTGCGGATACATCTAGGGTGAAGAACAGGCAGTTGGGAGTTGCGGGGAGTGTTTTAAGAAGGCTGATTAAATGAGAAGAGTCCCTAAGATGGGAGTCTAGTCGGCCCACATATTTTTGTAAAAATAAATCAATGTAATGTGATAAGTTTGCCGTGATGGAGTTGATTCCAGATATTATTGGTCTGCCCGGTGGGTTGGTTAGGGACTTGTGAATTTTTGGGAGAAAATAATAATGAGGTAAGGAGTAGTGTTTGATCTCTAAATATTGCTTCTCTCTCTTGTTTAGGATCCTCTCCTCACTTGCCTTTTTAATCATGATTTTATAATGATGAAAATACTCACAAGATGGATCTTTTTCTAGGGCTTCATAATATTTACTGTCCTCCAGCTGTTTTGTCCCTTCCTTAATGTAAAAGTCTCTATCCATCAACACCACCCCACCCCCTTTGTCTGCACTCTTTATGACCAAATTATGGTTATTTTTGAGGGAATTTATAGCCATCCTTTCCTCCCCTGATAGGTTGTCTCGTTTGTAATGGCAGCGGAATTCTCTGATGTCTTTGAGTAATAGCTGATGGAATGTTTCTATATTGTTACCCCTGTGATGGTGAGGATAGAAGTTCCTGTTCCCTTTGACCTGTACATGTACATATGTGTCCAATATTTCACCATCAGTGTTTTTCTTAGTTGGGCCCTTCTGTTTGGATTGAATCATAGAGAGAAAGCTGTGGAAAAACAAGCGCAATAGGGTCTTACCCCAATATGTGAGGGGTAGGGAGGGGGGAGTAAAATTACTCACCAATTGCAGTTGTGAGAAGCCACAACTACTATAACCGCATGTATCATAGATCCAAGGCTGCAGCCACCAAAACCGGTAGATAACAGAAAGCAAAAGAGAGAGGTGTTCAATGCCGCGCCAATAGATCACTTCAGCAGATGTTCAGATCAGTGTCACTTTATTGTTATTCAGGTCGACGCGTTTCTGGAGCCTCTGCCCCCTTCATCAGGACCACCAGGAATAGAAATAACATCCAATCTGTCCAGGTCGGACAACACATACAATATATAATCATAATGACGACGGGTTTACAAAAAACACCAATACATAATGAAATAAAATGTGCATTAAAAACATTGATAAAAGACAATAAATGTGTATTTTGCCTCCATTTGGTGCAATGCATATGTGATGCCATATTGGCAATATGGGGAGTGACTAAAAAACAGGAAGGTTACTGTTAGTTAAAAAAGCGATGATATAAAATCAATATAGAGACCCAACTGATTTTCCATCTGAATTTTCATAAAAAAGACTGTTTTGGATAAAAAATTCTTTCGGAAAGATTAAAAAGCTATATATGTAAAAATAAATTGGAAAGGAACTTTTGATAAAAATGTTGTTCCCCATCGGAGACTAAATTAAATTATTTGACTGGAGCTGACATACCAATATACGTTAAAAATAGGGTAAATTCATATGGAGAAAATTATAATTAGTTAGTATAAGAATATAAAAGGGGTAAGATGGAGGATTGGAAAAGGAAGGAAAGATGAATCCAAAAGATGGAAAGAGGGAAAAAAAAAAATAAATAAATATGAAACCAAAAGAGGGGAAGGAGAATGAAAAAAAAAAAATACTAACTAATTATAATTTTCTCCATATAATTTTCTCCATTTGAATTTACCCTATTTTTAACGTATATTGGTATGTCAGCTCCAGTCAAATAATTTAATTTAGTCTCCGATGGGGAACAACATTTTTATCAAAAGTTCCTTTCCAATTTATTTTTACATATATAGCTTTTTAATCTTTCCGAAAGAATTTTTTATCCAAAACAGTCTTTTTTATGAAAATTCAGATGGAAAATCAGTTGGGTCTCTATATTGATTTTATATCATCGATTTTTTAACTAACAGTAACCTTCCTGTTTTTTAGTCACTCCCCATATTGCCAATATGGCATCACACATGCATTGCACCAAATGGAGGCAAAATACACATTTATTGTCTTTTATCAATGTTTTTAATGCACATTTTATTTCATTATGTATTGGTGTTTTTTGTAAACCCGTATATACCATTGTTTTTTTATGAATGCAAAAGATCGGTATCTTCTAGGGGAGAGCCTTCCTAATCAACTAATTGTCTGAATGATCCCACCCCGATGGGGATTCAATCTGATTAAGGGAATAAGGATTCTCTTTTTTTTTTTTTTTTCTCTTCATCCAGTTTGTGTATTTAAGATTTGATTTTCCTGCATTTTACTGCTACCTGAGGAAGGGGGAGGTTGTACCCCCGAAACGCGTAGTGGCATGTAAATAATTAATAAATCTACATCCCAAATAACCTTATCACTACCTTTCTGAGCAGCGCAGCGAAACCGTGCATTTTTTTTTTTCCTTGCATCTTTATCTCCCTTTGGGAGCTCACGGGGCTGCTGCAGCCAGAACCAGGATCGTACTATCCGTTTGAATCTAACACCAGGGACTGGGGAATCACCGCATCTGTGATCACGGGACCATCCGACCCGGAGGAGGAGCTGCTATCAGACGCCGGTCCGGCGGCTGCACACTGCACGTGGAAACCCCGATCGTGTGAGCAGAGTCCTGCGGAGTCAGGAGGACTGGATCCCTGCTGACAAGGAGCAGTGAACTTGCGATCCCCTTTCAATACCACCATCAGTGTTGTACCTGACGTACAACACTATCAGGTGAGTGTGCACCTCACATTGTACATAAATCGGTACATTAAGATCACACACAGGAGCGCCCTCTCTCTCTTTTTTCATTTCAGTTACAGGCTCTGCCTGAGGATCTGGGTATCCAAATTTTTGGAGGAGCAGCAAACTGTGTGGAAGTGCACCATTATCCTAATCTTCCAAGTGTGTGCACTGTGGAGGAGAATTACTGACTATTAAAGCGGACAGAGAACTACTATTCAGAATGGAATTCTGTAATAACAGGGATTCCATCAGGCATGTTCTCATTTCCAAATTTATCGGGTCCTGCGATCCTGAGCCACAGGATAGACTCATTTCAACGGACTCTGGTCTCTCTAAAGTATCTTTGAATATTATGACTGATCTCTTTCTCAAATTTGAGGACCAATCCAAAATTGAGATAATCCAAAAAATAGACATGTTATTCCTTAAACAGTATTTAAAGGAAAAAATTATACCCAGGGGTCTTAGAATGCCATTCACTTCATCATTTCCCCATGATGACAGCTTCACCAAGGAATGGGATGGATATATGTTGGATTGTTCTAGTGGCATGTTAAAACTCCTGATCTCCAAAAGGGATAAATTAGCTGGGACCACAATGATCAATATTTTAAAAACCAAGGAGGAACTCATAGAATACTCTAACACACCTGAGTACAAGGGAATGAACTTAGCCTTAACAGAGAGACTAAACAAATTTGAAGGGAACCTGATATCTAGAAAGGCAAAAAAACTAAGTAGGGATAGGCAGGACTATAAATCCCCTCAGGCACCTCCCTGGGACCACAGTAGAAAGTACATCAAAACTAATCCTAAGGTGGGACAGGGGGTCAAGGTCCCCAATGATCCACCCCAAAACAAAATTCCCTGGGTTCCACAGGTGGGGACAAGGAGGGGTAATTTTAGTAATTCTAATAATTTTAATAATCACCCGAGACACAGTGGTCCTCGTCACCCACCAAGGTTTAATTTTCGAAACTACAATAACTCAGAAACTAACGTCACACCAAATAGGGTCCGAACCCCCAGGGTTTCTCAGGACACTGTGTTGCCCAGGGCATCTGGGTTAACCATGGCCCACCTACCGATCGATGGGGGCGAGGAGAACACACCTGTATTAACCAGAGTGTTCTTAAATTCCAACAAACACAAAACCACTAATAATAATTTGAGGAACCATAATGTACCTATGAGACCCACTTACAGTAACATAGCGAAGGAACTACCAGATACATCAGAAACGGATGAGGCGGGAATTGACCCCGAAATTGTGGATCTAATGAATTCCTTCATCTTAACCGTTCATGGTACCCAAGAACTAACCAGTTCTGATTCCTCAAATTCCCAGAGAAATCAAATCTCTACCAATAGCGTTATACCCTCCCTATCCTTAGAGGATCCTATTCGGGTGCAGAGAGAACCAAATCACAGCACCATAGGAATAACCCAAATTAACCCAGGGGAACAAATTACTAAACAGAACCTCAATGTGTCCATCACCTCCCAGGGGGCCACCGATAAAAAGATTACTGAGTTTTTTCAATCAATACCATCAAAAGTTCGAATAAAAAGAAAAACAAGAGAAGAGGCTGCCGAGGGGGAGGTGGGAGTGGAATTAGGGATAAATCCAACCCGAATGAAAAAGCCAGCAACCCAACCCATATAGATCAACAGGACAAAGGGGATTTTCAACCTTTCCAATTACCAGTTAAATCAAGGGGAAATCACATTATTGAAAAGAGGACTATCATTTTGTCCATCCAGCAACACCAATACATTTCGCCTTTTTCTGGATATAAATGAGTTTGTGCGAAAACTCACTCTGCAGAGACACTTTATGATTCAATCCAAACAGAAGGGCCCAACTAAGAAAAACACTGATGGTGAAATATTGGACACATATGTACATGTACAGGTCAAAGGGAACAGGAACTTTTATCCTCACCATCACAGGGGTAACAATATAGAAACGTTCCATCAGCTATTACTCAAAGACATCAGAGAATTCCGCTGCCATTACAAACGAGACAACCTTTCAGGGGAGGAAAGGATGGCTATAAATTCCCTCAAAAATAACCATAATTTGGTCATAAAGAGTGCAGACAAAGGGGGTGGGGTGGTGTTGATGGATAGAGACTGGTACATTAAGGAAGGGACAAAACAGCTGGAGGACAGTAAATATTATGAAGCCCTAGAAAAAGATCCATCTTGTGAGTATTTTCATCATTATAAAATCATGATTAAAAAGGCAAGTGAGGAGAGGATCCTAAACAAGAGAGAGAATCAATATTTAGAGATCAAACACTACTCCTTACCTCATTATTATTTTCTCCCAAAAATTCACAAGTCCCTAACCAACCCACCGGGCAGACCAATAATATCTGGAATCAACTCCATCACGGCAAACTTATCACATTACATTGATTTGTTTTTACAAAAATATGTGGGCCGACTAGACTCCCATCTTAGGGACTCTTCTCATTTAATCAGCCTTCTTAAAACACTCCCCGCAACTCCCAACTGCCTGTTCTTCACCCTAGATGTATCCGCACTATATTCAAATATAGACCATGGGCTTGGGTTGAAGAGTGTTGACTCCTATTTGGCTGCGGATAACACCCTCCCATCTCCACAGAGGGAGTTCATCCTACAATCTATTGAGTTCATACTAAACCATAACATTTTCACTTTTGAGGGCAATATTTACCGTCAGTTGAGGGGCAGTGCGATGGGGACGAGATTCGCCCCGAGTTATGCTAATTTATACATGGGGTGTTTCGAGTCCCTCCACATCGCACGGTCCCCTCTAGCCATGGGGAACATAACCTTCTATCGCAGGTTCATAGATGACCTGTTTTTTATTTGGTCAGGGTCCGAGGAGAGTGCGGTAACCTTCATCAACTCACTAAACCAGAATGAGTGGGGACTAAGTTTTACAGCCACCATCTCCCGAGACTCTATCCAATTCTTGGATCTAAATATCCAATTCAATGAAACATCCACCATTGAAACTTCAACTTTCTTTAAAAAGGTGGATGTCAACAGTTATCTAGAGTTTTCCAGCAGTCACCTTCCCACCTGGATCAGGAATATTCCGTACGGCCAATACTGGCGTATTAGGAAGAACTGTACGAATGTGGAATCCTTTAGAGCCAAAGCCAAAATATTACGGACCAGATTTAGGAGCAAAGGCTATCCTAGTAAACTATTGGCTGATGCCTTTCAGAAAAGTTCGAAATTGGATCAGGACAAGTGCCTGTCCAAGATTGAGGAAAGGGGCCTGGAGGAGAGTAGGGCAAACACTGGTTACAAGAGCTGCCTGGTAACCACTTACACTGATTCATACAGAAAGGTAAAGGAGCTGGTAAGCAGATATTGGTATATCCTGAAAAATGACAAAATTCTCTCGGGGATCCTACCCAAACCGAAGGTAGTGTTCCGTAGAAACAGAAATTTAAAAAGCATGATTGCCCCTAGTAAAATATTTAATGAGAAATCTACCGTGTCCCTGAAGGAGTCAGACATCAAAAAACCAGTAGGGAATTTCCGCTGTGGCCAACCAAGGTGCCTATGTTGTAAAACACTGAAACAAGGTACACATTTATTCAAGTCCAATATCACGGGGGAAGAATTTTCTATAAAGCAACACCTTACCTGTACCACCTCCTATGTGATCTATCTGTTGGAATGTCCCTGCGGCCTACAATATGTAGGTCGTACAACACAAATGTTACACAACAGGCTAAATGGTCACAGATACAACATCCACCATGGTCTACTTACACACAGTCTATCAAAACATTTTTTGTGTGAACACAATAAGGACAGTGACACCTTTAAAACAGTAATCATTGAAGAAATCATGACAGATAATATGGACAGATACTGGAAGCTAGTGGAGCGGGAATCCTTTTGGATATTTAAACTAGCCACCCTACATCCTGAAGGTCTAAATATAATGACGGAGCGAGTAAAATAGGTCTAAATAAGAGGGATCAGAATACCATTACAGAAAAAACCTTAATTTGAAAACTCATATTTGAAAATCATTAATTCAATATTTAACCACCCAATCCCCACATTGTTGCATAGGGAATGAACTATTTATTATACCTCTATTTTTTTTTTTTCTCTCCCTCTTTTGGTTTCATTTTCCTCTTTTTTCCCCTTTTTTTCCCTATTTTGGTTTCAATTTGTTTCCATTTTCCTCTTTTTTTTCCTTTCTTTTTTTTTTTTTCTCTCCTTCTTTTGGTTTCATTTTCCTCTTTTTCCCCTTTTTTTCCCTATTTTGGTTTCAATTTGTTTTCATTTTCCTCTTTTTTTTCCTTTTTTTTTTTTGTTTCATTTTCTTCTTCTTTTTTTTTTTCCTCTTTCCATCTTTTGGATTCATCTTTCCTTCCTTTTCCAATCCTCCATTTACCCCTTTTATATTCTTATACTAACTAATTATAATTTTCTCCATATAATTTTCTCCATATGAATTTACCCTATTTTTAACGTATATTGGTATGTCAGCTCCAGTCAAATAATTTAATTTAGTCTCCGATGGGGAACAACATTTTTATCAAAAGTTCCTTTCCAATTTATTTTTACATATATAGCTTTTTAATCTTTCCGAAAGACTTTTTTATCCAAAACAGTCTTTTTTATGAAAATTCAGATGGAAAATCAGTTGGGTCTCTATATTGATTTTATATCATCGCTTTTTTAACTAACAGTAACCTTCCTGTTTTTTAGTCACTCCCCATATTGCCAATATGGCATCACACATGCATTGCACCAAATGGAGGCAAAATACACATTTATTGTCTTTTATCAATGTTTTTAATGCACATTTTATTTCATTATGTATTGGTGTTTTTTGTAAACCCGTATATACCATTGTTGTTTTATGAATGCAAAAGATCGGTATCTTCTAGGGGAGAGCCTTCCTAATCAACTAATTGTCTGAATGATCCCACCCCGATGGGGATTCAATCTGATTAAGGGTATAAGGATTCTCTTCTTTTTTTTTCTCTTCATCCAGTTTGTGTATTTAAGATTTGATTTTCCTGCATTTTACTGCTACCTGAGGAAGGGGGAGGTTGTACCCCCGAAACGCGTAGTGGCATGTAAATAATTAATAAATCTACATCCCAAATAACCTTATCACTACCTTTCTGAGCAGCGCAGAGAAACCGTGCATTTTTTTTTTCCTTGCATCTTTATCTCCCTTTGGGAGCTCACGGGGCTGCTGCAGCCAGAACCAGGATCGTACTATCCGTTTGAATCTAACACCAGGGGCTGGGGAATCACCGCATCTGTGATCACGGGACCATCCGGCCCGGAGGAGGAGCTGCTATCAGACGCCGGTCCGGCGGCTGCACACTGCACGTGGAAACCCCGATCGTGTGAGCAGAGTCCTGCGGAGTCAGGAGGACTGGATCCCTGCTGACAAGGAGCGGTGAACTTGCGATCCCCCTTCAATACCACTATCAGTGTTGTACCTGACGTACAACACTATCAGGTGAGTGTGCACCTCACATTGTACATACCTCGGTACATTAAGATCCCACACAGGAGCGCCCTCTCTCTCTTTTTTTAATTCTACATCATACACTGTGCTTGACACCTTGGGTGTTTTCCAGAGACTAAATCGTCACTACATTCATACATGAATTCCCAGATAGGTGTCATTTCCAAAATTTGGTCAC
This sequence comes from Anomaloglossus baeobatrachus, assembly GCF_048569485.1. Classification (NCBI taxonomy): domain Eukaryota; kingdom Metazoa; phylum Chordata; class Amphibia; order Anura; family Aromobatidae; genus Anomaloglossus; species Anomaloglossus baeobatrachus. The sequence continues at coordinate 126,925,027 of NC_134362.1, forward strand.
TTAACTGGATTTTTTTTTGCTATTCTACCACTTAGGGGCTCTGCAAATGGAGTCCGTAAACTATTCTAGGAAAACCTGTGCTCCAAAATTCAAATGGCGCTCCTTCCCCCCTAGCCCTGAGGTGCAGCCAAACAGTACTGTACAGTCACATGTGAGGTATTGCCACGATATTGCCACGTTCTGGAGAAGTTGTGCAACACATTATGGGGACTTCCCCAGAGGGGAAATAACAGGCAGGCAAACATTTTCTGCAACCTGTTCGGTCAAGCAAATTAAGTTTCTTGACCTGAACATTTCCAAGTATCCGTGGGGCAAAATTATAACGTCCACCTATCTGGGTTTGTCCAGCCGCCATTTACCCAAGTGGATAAAGAATATTCCATATGGACAGTACTGGTGGATTAGGAAAAATTGCACAAATTACTGATATGTTCGTGTTAAAGCTAGAGTCCTTCAAGCTAGATTTGTTATAAAGGGCTACCCCGAAAAGTTGATTTCTGATGCGTACTATAAGATTAAATTACTTTGTCAATCGGACTGTTTAGCCAGTATGCAGGCCAGATCATCTATCAAAGGGGAAGGAAGGGGGGGGGGGGCGGGGGCAAAAGACAGTCTGCTTCAAATTTTTGGCTAAGTGTGATCACAACTTGTAATACATAATGCAGTTCGGGGCCTAGTAAAAAAAAATATTGGCATATTATTAATAATTACCCTATATTATCATCTGTTTTGCCCAACAAACCTGCTGTTATATTTAGGAAAAACTGGAATTTGAAAAATTTAGTAGCACCTAGCCAGATTTATCAACAGAGGGTATCTAATACGGAGTCCTCCGCATTGCCTACAGGTGTTTTTCAGTGTGGTCACTCTAAATGCCTTTGCTGTGGGTTGGTTAAACACAAAACAAGTGTTTTTAAATTTAACATCACTGGGCAGACTTTTTTTTATAAAGCAATTTCTCATTTGTAATTCTTCCTATGTAATTTATATGCTTGAGTGTTTTTGTGGTCTACAGTATGAGGGTCGCACAACCCAATGCATAAACCAAAATTCAGCCTTGGTTAAAGAATAAATGGATGGACAGCCGTACCGTGGTCCCTAAACGTAAGGATATATACCACCACCCACTATTCATATAAATACATGGATGTACTGATCCAAAATTAGACATAAACAACCAATTCATAAGAAGGATCAGAAACACCATTATAAAATCAATAATCTTTATTTTAATACATATAGAAAGAAAAGAGAAAGGATCAAGTACAATAACAGAGAAGGTACACAAGGTAGCATACCAGAACAGCAGATATATATATATATAAGTGCCAAATATTGATTGTAAAGCCAATAGTAAAGCTCCAATTACATGTTCTATAATGCACACAGTGTGATTATACTTAATAAAAGATCCCTGTGATATAAAGACTATGGCATGTAAATGGATTATATCAACGGCACTTACTGCTGAAATGGCGCCATCCAACGCTTGTTTCAGCAACAGCCTTCGTCAGGGGGGCGTGGTGACACACCGGCAGGGTAAGTCCTTAAATACAGCATCACAGCCAATGGTTGATCATATAAATGGCGCATGCGCCGTGCACTTTGGCGCAGAGCGCCGCCAGGGAAGCACGTCATCGTCACATGTATGTAAGGCCGTCCCATAGTGAGTCACAGCATCACATGACACAAGTCACGTGGCGCGATGACGCCGGCGGGAAGAGTTCCAAAATCCAGACAATAGATACGCCCACCGGCCGCACCCTGCCCTAAGGCAGCGCGGCCGGGGAAACGCATCATCGTCAGAGGGATGGACAAGGCTGTCCCATCATGAGTCACAGCATCACTTGACAATAAGTCACGTGATGCGACGATACCGGTGGCAGGGGCGAAAGACTCCGAACGATAAAGATACGAGCACAGGCCTCACACTGCCTGGAGACAGCGCATGCGCACATGGTCTGAGGCACCAGAGATGAAAGGAATTGAAAAAATGGAACTTCCACAAAAATGGTGTAAGTTTCAAAAGTAGGATAAACATTAGCTTATAGATTCTTTTATACTGTATAACAGGGGTCTCAAACTCAGCTGGGTGTATGGGCCGCATATATAAAAAAAAAAATGAGGGGGGCCGCATTATTTGCACGACAAAGTGAACATTTTTAATGAATCCATGTTTTTTTTCTATACATCTTGGATCACTTTTGTAAACATTTTTCGCTTGTTTATTATAACAAACGTGTACTTTTTTTGTTAAGTTTATATACAGAAAAGCATTTTTAATGTAAATAAAAAAAGTCATGCTTTAGGATTTTATTTTTTTTTTACATTTTATCACCTTCTTGTAATTGTTTTACAATTAGCAGCATCATATAGTAATCTTAGCCAAAATCTTGTAGTAATGTGCCCATCCGTGTGCCCTGTAGTAAGGTGCTCATCCTTGTGGTATTGTGCCCAGTAGTATAGTGCCCATCCTTGTGCCCTGTAGTATTGTGCCCAGTAATATTGTTCCAATCCTTGTAGTATTGTGCTCATCCTTGTAGTATTGTGCTCTGTAGTATTCTGCCAATTCCCGTAGTATTCAGCCCATCCCTGTAGTATTGTGGCCATCCCTGTAGTATTGTGCCCATCCCTGTAGTATTGTGCCCATCCCTGTAGTATTGTGCCCATCCCTGTAGTATTGTGCCCATCCCTGTAGTATTGTGCCCATCCCTGTAGTATTGTGCCCATCCCTGTAGTATTCTGCCCATCCCTGTAGTATTCTGCCCATCCCTGTAGTATTGTGGCCATCCCTGTAGTATTTTGCCCATCCCTGTAGTATTTTGCCCATCCCTGTAGTATTCTGCCCATCCCTGTAGTATTGTGGCCATCCCTGTAGTATTTTGCCCATCCCTGTAGTATTCAGCCCATCCCTGTAGTATTCAGCCCATCCCTGTAGTATTCTGGCCATCCCTGTAGTATTGTGGCCATCCCTGTAGTATTGTGGCCATCCCTGTAGTATTCTGGCCATCCCTGTAGTATTCAGCCCATCCCTGTAGTATTCAGCCCATCCCTGTAGTATTCTGCCCATCCCTGTAGTATTCTGCCCATCCCTGTAGTATTCAGCCCATCCCTGTAGTATTCAGCCCATCCCTGTAGTATTCAGCCCATCCCTGTAGTATTCAGCCCATCCCTGTAGTATTCTGCCCATCCCTGTAGTATTCTGCCTATCCCTGTAGTATTGTTGCCATCCCTGTAGTATTCTGCCCACCCTTGTAGTATTCAGCCCATCCCTGTAGTATTCTGCCCACCCTTGTAGTATTGTGGCCATCCCTGTAGTATTCTGCCCATCCTTTAGTAATACGCAAACAAAAAAAAAAATCTCCTCACCTTTCCTCCGTTCCCTGTGTGCCCACGATCAGTACTTGCAGAGTTTTGGATGCAGCATGCTTCAGCTGCGTCCAAAACCCTGCTATGTATGGTAAAAGCACAGTGGGCATGGGATTTCTAAAAATCCCATGCCCACTGTGCGTGTACGGCCCGCAGTGAAAACGGAACTGCGGTGTGGCTTCCAGAGGCCGCAGCATGTGAATTTATGCTGCGGCGTCTGAAGCGTCCTCCCTAGGCAGAGCACAGCGAGGAGACCGCAGCGGCCCGAACCCCTGATCGCAGGCACGGGCAGCTGCGGTCTCCTAAGGAGCAGACTTGCGGCCACGCCGATCAGGACGCGCTGTGTCCAGCACGCAGCGGGTCCTGATCTTCAGCACGTACCTTACCTGCTTGTCGCGGCCCGTGATGATCGCGGCTCTGTGCTGAGGGTCGGCGCCGGCAGAAACTTCACTGCATTTGAATCCATTTGCGGTGCAGCGCAGAGGAGCTGTGTCTGGACCAATGGCTGCTGCCTGCCAATCAGATGCAAGGAAGTGACGTTGCTGTATGACGTCACCTCCTTGCATCTGATTGGCAGACAGCAGCAGCAACTGGGATAGAACAGACAGCTCCTTGCGCGGCACCGCAGATGGATTCAAATGCAAGTTCCTGCCGGCGCCGACCCTCAGCATAGAGCCGCGATTTGTCACGGGGTCTGCGGGCCGCAACAAACAGCCTCAGGGGCCGCATGCGGCCCGCGGGCCGCGTGTTTGAGACCCCTGCTGTATAATAACATAACAACCAAATAAGATCAACCAAATGAATTAGATCATTGTATGAAAACAACCAAGTGCATGCATATAGATAAACATACAAGCAAAATGCATATGTAAATGTATATATTCAATAAATATATGTTAAAATAAAGTATGTTCATTTATTGTGACTGAATAAATAGGTTAATGTAAAAGAATTGTGCTGAGAGAGATGAATGTGATTGAATGAGGTATACAATGTGGATGTGAATATATCTCCATATAATTTAAATATAAATATGAAAAAATAAAAATGTACATATATCAAAAGTGAATGGATTGAAATGTGTATTAAAAAAAGAAATATGGGGGCGTGGTCTGGCCATGCAGGAGTGAGGACACACAATAGCTTTGCTCCTGCTCCTGGATCGGTAATTAGCCGTCGTAATCAGCTGTCGGAGTTCCATACTGGACCATGAGTCAGAGGAGAGGAAGGAGATTACAAGGGAGCGAGGACCGAGACCATCAGCCAGCAGAAAGAGGCATTCAGCGGTTCTTTCCTGGCAAGACACAGACAGCAGCCTCCCACAGCACAGATAAGATGGGCGCTGCAGCTCCACGAGGTGCATCTGCAGTGCGAGGCAGAGGAGGAAAGGCAGGAGGGCAGAGAGGAGGGCCCCTCCAGCAGCCGGCACGGGACTGCCTGACTCCCACTACAAGCCCTGGAGCAATAACAAAAGGACCCAGCAGGCAGCAGGATGCATCAGTGTTATCAGACAACACACTGACAGAGGAGACTGGAGGAGAGATCACAGGACAAGGCAGCCCCAGATTGCAAGAGCAGCAGGTACAGGAGAGGAAATCTCCTTTCTCAGGATCACAAGCAAACTCCTCACCAGAGACTGGGGGGCAGGGGAGGCTGCAGAATCCAGAGGGCCCCTTGAGTGGAGGAGGGGGGTTGGCATACCTCCCAACCGTCCCGGATTCTGCGGGACTGCCACGATTTATCAGGGCTGTCCCGCACTCCCGCGGCTCACAGCTGATGTCCCGGCTCCTCCCCTCAGTGGAGTGAATAAATTCAATTAAATTATCATCGGCTGGATTTTCGGGGCGGCCGGGACTCGAACTCGTGGAACTGTGAGTTCTTTGTTTCAAAGGCAGCAGCTTTACCACTGAGCTACTGCCTCTATTGAAAGCAATAGGAAGATTGTGTTATCTTGACCTCTATACTGCAGGTGAGACACCAGAAGCAGGTTATTCAGCTGCAGGGATGGATGGAGGGATGGATGGATGAATGGAGGGATGAATGGAGGGATAGAGGGAGGGATGGATGGATGATAGAGGGATGAATGGAGGGATAGAGGGAGGCATGAATGGAGGGATAGAGGCAGGGATGGATGGATGATAGAGGGATGAATGGAAGGATAGAGGGATGAATGGAGGGATAGAAGGAGGGATGAATGGAGGGATAGAGGGAGGGATGGATGGATGATAGAGGGCTGAATTGAGGGATGAATGGAGGGATGAATGGAGGGATGAATGGAGGGATAGAGGGATGAATGGAGGGATAGAGGGAGGGATAGATGATAGAGGGATGAATGGAGGGATAGAGGGAGGGATAGAGGCAGGGATGGATGGATGATAGAGGGATGAATGGAGGGATGGATGGATGGAGGGATAGAGGGAGGGATGAATGGAGGGATAGAGGGATGAATGGAGGTATGAATGGAGGGATGAATGGAGAGATAGAGGGAGGGATGGATGATAGAGGGATGAATGGAGGGATGAATGGAGGGAGGGATGGATGTATGGATGATAGAGGGATGAATGGAGAGATAGAGGGAGGGATAGAGGGAGGGAGGGATGGATGATAGAGGCATGAATGGAGGGATGAATGGAGGGATAGAGGGATAGATGGATGATAGAGGGATGAATGGAGGGATAAATGGAGGGATAGAGGGATGAATGGAGGGATAGAGGGATGGATGGATGCATGGATGATAGAGGGATGAATGGAGGGATAGAGGGATGGATGGATGGATGATGGAGGCATGAATGGAGGGATGAATGGAGAGATAGAGGGAGGGATGGATGGATGATAGTGGGATGGATGGATGATAGAGGGATGGATGATAGAGGGATATATAGATACACGACAGATAATAGATAGATATAGATAGAATCATAGATAGATAGAGGGATAGAATCATAGATAGATAGATAGAATCATAGATAGAATCATAGATAGATAGATGGATAGATAGACAGATAGAATCATAGATAGAATCATGGATAGATGGATAGATAGAATCATAGATAGAATCATAGATAGATAGAATCATAGATAGATAGATGGATAGATAGATAGAATCATAGATAGATGGATAGATAGAATCATAGATAGATGGATAGATAGAATCATAGTTAGATAGAATCATAGAGAGATAGAATCATAGAGAGATAGAATCATAGAGAGATAGAATCATAGATAGATAGAATCATAGATAGATAGAATCATAGATAGATAGAGGGATAGAGATAGATAGATAGAATCATAGATAGAATCATAGATAGAATCATAGATAGAATCATAGATAGATGGATAGATAGAATCATAGATAGATGGATAGATAGAATCATAGTTAGATAGAATCATAGATAGAATCATAGATAGAATCATAGATAGATAGAGAGATAGATAAATACTGTATCTCAATGTTGGTGAAAGAGTCAGATTCATTTGTTCCCATAAAACTACTATAAAGAAATGAGGAAAAAAATACAAATACAATTTTTTTATTTTTTTTTTTATCTTCACCACCTTGGATTCAAACCAGCAACGTTCAAAACTTGTGTCCAGCAACCTCCTGGCTTTCCTAGCTGCTCTAGCTGTTGAGCCACTAGGATTGATGATGTCAGAGGGAGGATTTCACATAAATGAACCTACAATGCAGCCTCTTACACAGCAGATTACACAGGACACAGCTACATTGTACAGAGCAGCATCTCTTATGTCCTGTATTCTAGAGGGAGAGGAAAAGAGGATTTTTTTTCTTCTAATAAAGTTACTAAAAGTAATAAAAAAAATAGAATAATGTAATTTTATTGCACTTTTTTTTATAAAATAATAAACATTACAAATCAGCAAATAACATGGACATATTTGGTGTCCCTGTAATCGTAATGACCTGAACAACACAGCGATCAGATTATTTATGGGGATCGGTAAATGGCGGGAAAAAAAGGCGCAATTTATTATTTTTCTTTATTAAAACCCATAAAAAATGTAATAAAAATGGATCACTGAGGCCGTGTTCACACATAGCGTAAATGCGGCATTTTTTCTGCAGGTGTCCGCGCCACGAGTGCAATAACAATGTTCTCTGATTATTGCGTGTTTGCGGTATTTTTTATACATTGTCCCCTTTATTTGATACATGTTTGTTGCTGATGTGAATCCTGAAGCTTATAAAGAAAGAAACACCAAATCCGCACAGTTCAGCGGCGTCTTTCCACGCACCAGGAGCGGAGATTTCAGGACGTCTCATCCACTTTGCTTGGACAATTAGTCCGTGTTCACATGTAGTGTAAATGCTGCATTTTTTTCTGCTGTTTCTTTGCACATTTATTCTGCTGTGTTTTAATTGTCCAAGTAAAGTGGATGTGATTCCATGAAAAGACGCCACTGAATTCTGCGGTTTTCGGGGGGGGGTTTCTCTGGAGGTTTCTATATGGAGCTTAAAAAAATGCAGGAAAAAGCCTCTCTGTACATAAAAACACTTAAAAACGCAGATTCACATGTGAACCAAAAACGCATTAAATAATGGAGAAAAGGCAGAAAAAATGCAGCAAAAATGGAAAAAACAGAGAAGATTGTTATTGTGTAGTTTGGTGCAGACAGAAACAAAAAGAAACAGAATTTATGCAACGTGTGAACACGGATTGATAGGCACAAATAAGCAACATGTCATATAGTGACACAGAAATATAAAAAAATTCTGACTGCTATAAATATGAATGAACAGTCCGGGGCATCTGCTGAATGACCCTTACTGCTATAAATGGCTGTGGCTAGGGGCGTGGTCAAAATTTGCCGCGGCGCGCGCAACGCGCCGCATACTTTGTCCCTCTTTCCTTTCTTGCAAAGTTGGGAGGTATGGGGTTGGGCCTTGTGAGGGCCATTGGGAGTCCAGACCCTGCCAGCTTTAAATTAACCCTGGAGGGAACAGGGGTTCTGGCAGAATTAAAGGAGCTGCGTGCTCACATAACTGCCATGCCTTCCAGGGAGGATATGGAGGCTTACATAGCCAGATTGGAGTCTGCCTATAAGGATGAACTGGCTGCGTTACGGGGAGATGTGAAAAAGGTGGAGGCACAAGGACAGGCACATGAAGGGAGACTGCAGGCCCTCAAAAAAAAGTCCAGAGTCAGCAAAAGATGACAGAACAACACTCTCAGCAATTGCAATGTATAATTGAAGCTATGGACGATGCAGAAAATAGAGGGAGAAGAAATAATATTAGAGTCAGGGTCTGCCTGAGTCTGTAGAATCCAGAGACCTTCCAGACACTTTACAAGCCATCTTTAATGAAGTTCTGGGAGAACCTCCTGGTAAAGAACTGGAGCTCGACAGAGCCCATAGGGCCCTGGGCCCTAAACCTGTGGAGATGGATCGTCCAAGAGACGTTATCTGCAGAGTGCACCGCTATGTTCTCAAAGAAGCTATTATGCATAAGATCCGCAATGGGGCTTCAGTGTCTTTTCAGGATAGAAAGCTTCTTATTCTCCCAGATCTGTCTCGTCTCACCCTGCAGAGGAGAAGAGCCCTGAGACCCCTTTTGGATATGCTACGAGCTTATGACCTTCCCTACAGCTGGGGATTCCCATTCCACCTACAGGTGCGGCACGTGGGGCGCTTACATCTCCTGCGGTCCCCATCCGATATGGTAGCATTCACTACGGCTCTGGACATTCCGATGGTCACCATAGAGGACTGGCCTGCTTTTCCACTGAGTCCGACGGGCGGTGTGCCGCGGGAGAGGCGGGAGGCCCTGACCCGTAAAGGAGGAAGAGAATGGAGGGCCCCGCATCCCCCTTGAGAAGGGGACGAGCAGCTTAGAATGGCGGATCTTAGATTGTGCAGGAATGTGGCAACTGAATGAGGATCTATATTCATGGTTGATTTGAAATAGATGGGAATATAGGTAACTGAAGAGAGGGGACCTGTTAGGGTTAATATGATTCTGTTCCCATTGGGGTTTAATATAGATCCTCCTGCTTCCTTCTTGAGGGTAATGACTGGGTGGGGAGCTCTGTTTGGTTCACCATGACTGGGGATATAGTTTGTTTAATGTTAAGAGCAATCTTATTGCCTTAAAGTTTAGCTTGATACACATCTGGAGCATGAATGATGTTGTACCCTCCGATCCGGGGCAGGTAGCTCCGCATTGGAAAGCACTCCCCGACTGGGATTGTACGTCACAAAGTAGTGACGTCTGTGTTATATCCCGTAGTTAAATATATTTAAGTATCTGTTAACTAGTTCAAATTATAACGTGATTTGCGGTACGGTAGTACCCACAAGAGGTTTTTTTTTTCTTATCTTTTTTTTTTTTTTCTCTTTCTCTCTCTCTCTCTTCTTCACCTTCTTTCCCCCCTCTCTGATTTCTATATCTTTCCTGTTCGCTTTCTTTCCTAAGCTCTTCTCTTTTTTCCACTACACCTGAACCTCTCCTGAACTCAATTCCGCCCCACTAGTTAACTTTCCTCATTTACACCTACCCTCCCATTTTCATAGCTGAAGTCTCCTCTCTCCCTCAAGATGACACAACTAAAATGGGGATCCCTCAATGTGAGAGGGTTGAATATTCCGCAAAAAAGAACCCAGCTGCTATACAATATGCATAAGAAAAAGGTTCATATCCTATTATTGCAAGAGACGCACTTCAGAACTGACCATCTTCCCTGCTTCAAAGACAGATACTATACATCATGGCTGCATAGCACAAATCCTGAATCTAAGTCAAAAGGGGTTTCTATAGGCCTTCATAAGTCCCTGGTACACTCGGTCCTGGACACTGTGATTGACCCAGAGGGTAGGTACATCTTTTTGAAAATTAGGGTTAACGCTACAATTTTTACCATAGCAAACTGGTATCTCCCTAACAAAGACCCAAAGTCAAAGTGCTCCTCCCTCCTGTCTTCGTTGGCTGAATTCTCATAGGGAGTTCTACTGGCAGGTGGCGATTTCAACTTTACCTTCGACCCTGGGATGGATTCCTCATCAGGTTCCCATCCTTTCTCCTCTAGGAAAATTAGTGCCGTGAAACGAGCCATTCAGAATCTCCGTCTGGTGGATGTGTGGAGAGTGCAACACCCCATGGACCGGGATTATTCCTACTTTTCCCCAGCACATTCCTCATACAGTCGTATTGATATATTTCTAATCAGCCAGCGTGCTCTGACCTGGCAGATCCAGTCCTCTATTGGAAATATCTCCTGGTCAGATCATGCCCCAATATTTTTGTGTATTACTATCCCAGATGGGATTGCAAAGCCGTGGACATGGCGTCTTAATGACACCTTGTTGAGAGATCAAGGGTGTGTTGACGAAGTACGGCGGACTATATCTCAGTTCATGGAGGTGCATTCCGCAGATCCCACGTCTCTTCCAACACAGTGGGAGGCACTCAAATGTGTGGTAAAGGGCATTTTCATTAAGAATGGTGCCAGACTCAAGAGGGAGGGAGCACAGAGGATCTCCTCTTTGGTGGAGAAGATAGCTACCCTGGAGCGTGATCACAAAAGGTCACTTTCGTCATCTGTTTTGGGAGACCTTATTAAAGCGAGAGAGGAGCTTAAAACTATAACTAACCAACAATATGCTTGTCAAAAAATTAGATTCAAACGATATATGTATGAATTTGCAGATAAATGCGGGAGGCCACTGGCTAGAGTTCTTCATCCATGGGGGGACCCTTGTTATATCCCGGTTATCAGATGTCAGGATGGTAGCTCCACCCAGAATCCGGTGCAAATAACAGAACAGTTCCAGAAATATTATAGGGACTTGTACCATATTAAGGGACAATTTGGCGACATGGACCCAGAGGCTCTTTAACACAAAATTAAGGAATATATACAAAAAACGGCTCTCCCGACTGTCCCCATGGACTCGACAGAGGTGTTGGAAGAGGACTTCTCTGAAACAGAGGTGGCATCTACCATTGAAGATTCCCCGGCGGGGAAGAGTCCAGGGCCCGATGGATTTACTCCCAGGTTTTACAAATTATTCAAGGAACAACTGGCCCCATTTTTAACTAAAGTGTTTAACTCCGTTTCTGATAGTACTCCTTGGGTAGCACAGTCCCTGGAGGCCCATATCAGTGTTATTCCCAAGCCAGCAAAGGATCATAGCGTAGTAACTAACTATAGACCCATATCTTTAATATAGATATCAAATTGTACTGCAAGGCTCTGGCCAATCAGCTCGCTCCATTGCTCCCGGAAAGAATACATACAGACCAGGTAGGGTTTGTTAAAGGGTGGGAGGCCAGGGATAATACTAATAAATTGCACTTCCTTATGGCTCGGTCGAGGGCTCACTCCATACCTTTGTGTCTTCTATCGGTGGATGCGGAGAGGGCCTTCGACCGGGTCAACTGGAGGTTTATGCTGGCCTCATTGCGGCGATTGGGATTGGGATCCAGATTTATTGAGAGGGTGGCTTCCCTTTACAATAGACCCACTGGAAGGGTGCGAGCTAATGGATTCCTGTCCCTTTCGTTTCCTATTCATAATGGAACCAGACAGGGTTGTCCCTTGTCCCCCCTGCTGTATGTTATCATAATGGAGCATCTGGCGGTAGCCATTAGAAGCAATAACCACATAAAGGGAGTGGAGGTGGGAGGGAGACAATGTAAAACGGCCCTTTTTGCTGACGATCTTCTCCTGTTTCTTACTCAGCTTCGGGCATCCTTCCCATCCCTGATTAAGGAGTTTGAGGAGTTCGGGAACCTCAGCAATTTTAAAGTGAATTTTTCCAAGTCTGAGGCCTTGAATGTGACATTGCCCAACGGGGAGGTGAAGTATCTGGGGGACAACTTCCCATTCAGATGGCAGAATTCAGTCTTGATGTATTTGGGAATTATGGTCCCTAAGGATCCTACACAAATTTTCTCAAATTATTTGCCCCTTCTAAACAGAACAATTAGGTAACTAAACAAATATGACAAACGAAGACTCTCCTGGTTTGGTCGTATTAACGCAATTAAAATGGATGTTCTACCTAGATTTTTGTTTCTGTTCCAGACACTCCCCATTGGGCTGCCAGCAAGTTTTTTTTTCCAGACTCCAATCTGCTCTGTCGAGGTTTGTTTGGGGAAGTCGGAAACCGCGAATTGGATTTAAGATTCTATCTAGAAACAAAGAAAGGGGTGGGGCGGGGCTCCCCAACTTTAGAATTTATTACAAAGCGGCCGTTCTGACGAGATTAATTGATTGGCAATTTCACTACAAATCCAAGCAGTGGGTGAGTTTGGAGCAATCCAGCGCTGATAAACATTTGCGGTATCTCCCATGGTTGGGTGGAGCGAGTAGGGGACGGTTGGGAAATGAGGCGGACCTTGTAAGGGCAGCCCTGAAGATTTGGGATATAGAGGTCAGAAGAGGGGGACTAACCTCGGGTAGGGGACCGTTGAGTCCCCTCTTTGACAACTCGGAGTTTCCTCCTGATCTCACTTCGGGACGTTTATTGGGGTGGAGTAGAGGAGAGGAACCTCGATTCTATAACATTCTTCGGGGAAACATGTTGCCTCCTCGGGAAATACTTGGGGGAGAGAGGGGGGGAGGTGTCTTGGATGGAATATTCGCAGTTGAGATTGTTTCTTTCCTCTGGGGGCAGAGAAAAAATATTTGCTGCTTGCCCTACACAGTTTGAAAAATTGTTCTTATTGGAGTTGCCACCTACTCACTGCATTTCACTCCTCTATAATCACATGAACCAGAAAGACGACGCTGGTGGCATTAAATTCACCGCAAGATGGAGGGAGGAGCTTGGGTTAGACGTGACAGAGGAGGAATGGAAGAGGGCCTTTTTTTGGACCCACAGGTTGTCAATGGCTTGCTCACCACAAGAAAAAAATTACAAAATCCTCACCCGATGGTACCGTTGCCCGGAGACCCTACACAAGGTTTTCCCTCAGGTATCCGATAGGTGCTGGAGATGTGGGGTGGATAGAGGCTCCATGTTACATATTTGGTGGAGCTGCCCTAAAATTCAAACTTTCTGGGAGTCAATATTCTATGTGTACAGGAAGATGAGTGGAAACCAGGTATGGAGCTCTCCACAGGTGGCTCTTCTTTCAGTTCTTCCGGGCTCTATCAAATCCCAGAAGGGTGACTTGTTGAGATTTTGTTTAACCGCAGCTCGGATGGTTATTCCAAGATTGTGGAAGTCCACAAGGAGCCCCTCCTTGGCGGATTGGGTAGGGGAGATGGTCAGCTTTCAGAGGATGGAAGACCTCACTGCGGAGAGGGATGGCACAGGTGATAAATTTGCTCGCCTCTGGGGACCTTGGATTGTGTATCTGGACTCCCCAGAATTCAGGGAGGAACTTGAAAGGGTGTGAGTGGAAGAGGAGACTTTATTCCCATTCCCCTTCCCCGCCCCCCCTTTTTTTTCCCTTTTGTCTCTTTTTTTCCCTTTTTTCATCTTTCCCTCTTACCTCTTCTTCTTTCATTCTTCCCTCCCTTATCTTCTTCACTTTTTCTTTATCTATTTTCATCTCTTCAATCAGACCCTTTTTCCTCTTTTCTCTAGTCTGTTATTTTATTTTATTTGTAGTCAAGGTTTTTTAGATACTTTGGACATTACCGAAACAATAGAGGATAAGTTGATTACCTCTGGCGCCAATACTTATTTAAGGTCTTTAGTACCTTGAGTATTACTGAAAATGTAAAGAATAAGTTGCTAATCAAGCACAATTATACAGAAAGGTTCTCAAGTAATACGTTTGTTTCTCTTTTCTGTATTTCATGGAAAAATGTATATGCATATTGTACTGATATTCCTTTGTACGATATTGCTTAATAAACACAGTTTAAACATAAAAAAAGAAATATGAAATATAAATGTATATACACACATACATGAACAAATACATACATGCATATATGCGCACACACTGTGTAAAATAGTAAGATGAACAATCAGAGATGTGAGGAATGAAAAGAAGTGACTCTAAAAGCATATACAAATACATAATAGGCGAAAAAAGCATACCACCTAGCATCAATAAGCATTCACTTTAATACATACATATATATATATATATATATACACATACATACACCAATGCACATATATACTTATAACAATAATACCAACTGATAGAATCCATAAGGAGAACAAGTATAAATTCAACAATCTGGAGCCAATCCATGAATCCTACATGGAAACAAATATCCCATCATATCTTGAGATCCATGTATGACTGTACGAGAGTCAATCCGACATATAATTAGATGGTATGAATCACTAGCAAGAACCAAAAGACATATTTAAGAAACAAAAAATAAAAATAGGTGAAAACTACAATAAAATTAATACGAAAAAAAATCCCTAGATAAAACCACAGAGAGAGAACCCTGCCAAATATGAATAGGATCAGAAAGATAGAATCAGAAGCACAAGGCAGACAACTAAAACTCATAAGAATGGTGCAAAACTTAAATTCTCCTTTAACCCCTTAGGGTGGACAGTATTTAGAGTCCATATCCAATGGCTTTCACCTTGCGACAATTTTTTAGCCACATTCCCCCCAGGAATGTTTGTGGTGATGTGATCAATGCCGAGAACGCGTAGTAACGTCGAGTCACATTGGTGGAATTTTTTTTTTAAGTGTCTTGGAATTGTCCTCACTGACTCCACATCCTCTTCTTTGTCAGCTGCGATGATGTCCCGAACGTGTTCTCTTACCCGTACTTTCAAAGCACGGGTAGTAAGATTCACGTAGATCTTCCCACAGGGACAGGTAGCGTAATAAATCACTGCTACTGTTGTGCATGTGATATGATGTGATGTGATGATATATAGTAGGATGCGGCCATATGTCACTGAACCACTAGAGTCTGAGAAATGTGTGGCGCGCTCTATATTAGAACACGCCACACACCCCCCACATGGAAAACATCCCCAACTCGGTCGTGTCTGAAAATCAAAAAGAGCCTTTTTGGTAGGTTGATAATGGCTAAACACCAACATGTCCATCAAATTTTTACCATGTCTATCTGTGACGCTGACATTTGATGAGAGATACTTTCTTAATGACGGATCTGAACATAGGATAGGCCAACATTTTTCAATACATTTCTTCATTTCCTTCCATCGTGAATAAAATGTCGTAATGAACCTAATCTGTTCATTGAATTGTTTATTTGGTTTATTATACAGCAATATCTGTCTATCACTATTACTTGCTCCAGAGTAGGCCAGATTCACATTTTTCCTGCTGTAACCTCGTTCAAAGAACGTTCTTTGAACGAGGTTACAGCCGGAGAAATGTGAATTATAGAACCTGTGATTGGATCTTTACTATTGGCTTTACAATCAGTATTTGGCACTTATATATATATCTGCTGGTCTGGTATGCCACCTTTTGTACCTTTGTCAAGGGAGGAATTTGCATTGAAGACTGCTAATGGACTCCTCATTTGGGATATCCAGAGACTGTGCCGTATTAGCTGTATATCAGTGCCAATATATATATCAATGTATATAAGACAAAGAACACAGACATGCTCTCTTTTCAGCCAGCGTCACCAAATGACTCATGTATTCCATTGTTCCAGCATTAAACACATCACTTCAGCCTGAAAGATATTTACAAAAACGTTTCCATTTTCTCACATATACTGATAAAGAATAATTAGGGGGGAGTGCGTATGGGCAGCATTGAGAGAATGCATGAGATCATACATCATCCCAAATAATACACTTTGAAGACAGTAAGCGACGATGAGTTTCTGTAGAAATGATACATGGGAGTATGGGATCGCCCACCTCATCCTACAGTCTGGAGTGATCATGTGCGGCTTTATTCACTGTCCCCCGCGCATCATCATCAGCGTAGGGTGCAGTGAATGAGTACACTCACCGGCCACGATCCCTGCAGCACCGCAATGTCCCCTCCTGTCTGTGCCGGCAGCGGCTGTGTGGAAACTAGCAGTGCGCACAGTGATAACGTTATCGCTGTGCGCACGTGTCCACACGCATCTGTGGCAGGCACAGACAGGGGGACATCGCGATGCTGCAGGGATCGTGGCCGGATCCACACAGGTCAGCGGCGCTGCTCCTGGCACAGACTGGAGGAGGAGCGATGCTGCAGGGAGTGAGGTAAGGTGAGTATGAACGTTTATTTTTTCTATGTGCCACAGGATGCGGCCATACACCAGGATGGGGGTATATAGCAGGATGGGGGTATATGAGCAGGATGGGGGTATATAGCAGGATGGGGCCATATGCCAGGATGGGTTATATAGCATAATGGGGCCATATGCCAGGATTAGGTATATAGCAGGAGGGGGCCATATGCCAGGATGGGGTATATAGTAGGATGCGGCCATATGCCACGATGACTGTATATAGCAGGATGTGGGCTATACCGGGATGAGGGACATACAGTCAGGGCCAGAAATATTTGGACAGTGACACAAGTTTTGTTATTTTAGCTGTTTACAAAAACATGTTCAGAAATACAATTATATATATAATATGGGCTGAAAGTGCACACTCCCAGCTGCAATATGAGAGTTTTCACATCCAAATCGGAGAAAGGGTTTAGGAATCATAGCTCTGTAATGCATAGCCTCCTCTTTTTCAAGGGACCAAAAGTAATTGGACAAGGGACTCTAAGGGCTGCAATTAACTCTGAAGGCGTCTCCCTCGTTAACCTGTAATGAATGAAGTAGTTAAAAGGTCTGGGGTTGATTACAGGTGTGTGGTTTTGCATTTGGAAGCTGTTGCTGTGACCAGACAAAATGCAGTCTAAGGAACTCTCAATTGAGGTGAAGCAGACATCCTGAGGCTGAAAAAAAAGAAAAAATCCATCAGAGAGATAGCAGACATGCTTGGAGTAGCAAAATCAACAGTCGGGTACATTCTGAGAAAAAAGGAATTGACTGGTGAGCTTGGGAACTCAAAAAGGCCTGGGCGTCCACGGATGACAACAGTGGTGGATGATCGCCGCATACTGTCTTTGGTGAAGAAGAACTCGTTCACAACATGAACTGAAGTCCAGAACACTCTCAGTGAAGTAGGTGTATCTGTCTCTAAGTCAACAGTAAAGAGAAGACTACATGAAAGTAAATACAAAGGGTTCACATCTAGATGCAAACCATTCATCAATTCCAAAAATAGACAGGCCAGAGTTAAATTTGCTGAAAAAACACCTCATGAAGCTGTCATGTAGAGCTGTTGAAGGGACTTCATCCCCCTCTTCTTCACCAGCCACAGGTCGTCATGGCGATTATCTGATTTGGCCTGGAAGCTTAAGGTATTTATGACTTTGGGTGATGGTAGAAGAAAAGCCAAAAGCTGCAGAGAAAGACAATTCTTTGTAATATTGGCGGGAAAACTCCCAAAGCAGGTTTTGAAGTGCGACTTTAATGCTAGAAAGATGAAAAACACATTGCCAGAATCCCTGCGTCGTGCGGAACCCAGCGCACCGTCTCACCTGACGAGGAGATCGACGGAATCACGACAAATTAGTATTGGCCAGTAAAATTGTGCTAGAGGCGTTGTGTTTGGTATCAATGTAACTGTAAAATCGAGATATTAAATATGACGCTAATATCTTTCACCTGTGTGACCCAGGGGCAAAGATATGGAAAACCCTAGAATTATGGAACTTTGTGACCATCTCAAGCCCAGCCCACAAGTGACTGTAAAATGATGTCACAGGCAAGGGGGGCTAGCAAGAGCATAAGAGACAGTTCCTGTCTTGGGGGCTCAGTCAGCACGAGGAGGGCATCATGAAGGGTGATGCTGGCCGATTCTAACATCTCTTGGAGTTCCCTCCTACTCCCTAAGCAGACGTCACTTCTATGGCACAAGCTTAGTAAGTTTCACGTTTATACCTTTTATTTTATGTAACTGTTATGCCGTAATGTGTATTGTTCCCTTTTGTAAATTCCTGTATATTCTTTAAACACTGCCTATTTTCGGATTAAATATATAAAAATTTAAGAGTTTCTTTCCTTATGCTTTATATACGAATCCAAAACCCCGAAGGGCCTTATGCTATCTGAAACGGGTTCCCAGCTACCTGTAGAAAGTCTGGGTGGTGGCAGCGTAATTGTTATTGCATAGAATTATTGGAGTGCTATCATTAAGGGTACCGAGGTATATAAATATTCCATTAGCAGGAATCAGAGATATACATTTACCCTTGCTGTGAGACCTCCAATATTTGGCATTATCAGCTCAGCAGCCTCATCTTATGCATTGTCCTGCAGTACCAAAAGTGGCCTGCAGACTAGGGGGGCGCTAGAGAGTAGTCGTGTGTAACAAATCAGTGAACAGCTGCGGATTTCTGAGGGACTTCCCCGGCTGTTCGTGACAAATTGGTGGCAAGCGGTGGGATATATAAAGCATTAGTGATCTGGCTTGAGCAATCATCCCTTTCACTAAAAACTTGCAAAAGTTTTGAGGATTGAACTCAGTGTTTAAATATACCTGGAACAATACTGTACGTGTAGCAGTTACCCCCTCCCTTCTCTCTTGTTTTCTATCCTATCTTTTATTTGGCAATTATGGAGGCTGTGTCAGAAGCCTGGTACAATCAGCAGAAGAAGGAAGTTCTTGCTGCACTCTGCAGATCCAAGTTGATTGATGGCCATGGCAAAACGAGGCAGGACCTCATTAAAGAACTTTTACAATGGGATGCAGAGCATGTCCGTTCCCCCAGTGCTGAAGAAGGGGAGGCAAGCCAAGCCCAGGACGGGGCTGCTGCAGAATCCCCACCATCAACTGCGAGCCAGAGCAGTGACCAGGGCAACATGGACTCCTACCTGCAAATGGCCCTACAACAGTTCACTGCCGAGGACCGGCAGGGACGGCTGGACCTCATTCAGCAATATCGAGAGGCTGAGAGAGCCGAGCGAGAGGCTGAGAGAGCCGAGCGCCAGGCTCAGGCCGAGCGAGAGGCTGAGAGAGCCGAGCGAGAGCGCCAAGCCCAGAGAGACCATGAATTGAATATCCTCAAAGCCCGGCAGCAGACATCTTCCTCACTAAACGGTGAGTCCAATAATGCCAGCAGCTTTAAGCCCCGACCGGAGCACTTTCTTGTGATGGAAAAGGACGGGGATTTGGACACCTTTCTGAGGGGATTTGAAAAGACTTGCTTGCAGTACCAGTTGCCCTCAACACAATGGGCACAATACTTAACCCCAGGGCTGCGAGGCAAGGCCCTGGACGCGTTTGCCAGTCTCCCTCAAGAGCAGAGTGGAGACTATGGGGCCATAAAGCAGGCCCTAGTACGGAAGTATCAGCTGACTCCGGAGGTGTACCGAAAAAAATTCCGGACCCTCCAGCTCGGACCTCATGACAGCTACAACGATTTGGAGGGTGGGCTCCAGCGCACCTTTGACCAGTGGATCCAAGGACTGTCCGTTACAACCTTTGAGGAGTTAAAGGACCTCATGGTGAAGGACCAACTCCTACATGTCTGTCCTGTGGAGGTTCGACAGTTTGTTATGGACCGAGAGCCCAAGGAGGCCTCAAAAGCAGCCCAGATTGCCGACGCCTATGTGGCCAACCGTGCATCGGAGGTGCGGAAGCCGTCCACCACTAGCTGGAAAGGGGGTAAGATGACAACTACAACCACCCCTGCCCCTACCAGCCGACCTCCCGTAGGTCCTGTTTCATCCACCAGTGCCCGGCCCACCTCTGACACTCGCAGGTGTTTTTCCTGCAACCTGCCTGGACACCTCAGCTCTGGTTGCCCAGAGAGGCAGAAGAGGAACCCCACATCCAAGGCCCAAGGGCCCACTGGAACTGTCCTTTTGGCAAGGAAGGCGGGTGGTAGGGCCTGCGAAAACCTACACCCCGTCACCGTAGGCGGAACCCCCACTGTGGGGCTCAAGGACACTGGGGCCGACAGAACACTGGTCCGCCCTGAACTGGTACCCCCTGAAAACTTTATCCCGGGAAAACTCCTGACTGTCGCCTTGGCGGGGGGTGTCCACCACTCCTTCCCAATGGCCCTGATTCCCCTCGACTGGGGTGCTGGGAGAGGGTGGAGGGAAGTGGGGGTGGATGAACATCTACCAACCAATGTTTTATTGGGGACTGATCTGGGGCGATTAGTTGCACAATTTCTCCCTGATGATCCTCCCGAATCCAAAAAGTCATGTGATACAAATGTTGTTGATCAGTCATGTGATGCAAATGTTGTTAAATCATGTGATGCAAATGTTGTTGATAAGTCATGCGACCCGAATGCGGATATCCAGAACGTGATTACAAATGTTGTGCATGGTAATAAAGTGGAGGTTTGTACAGGGGAACTCAGCCATGCCACGCGGCAGGGTGACGTGGCTGAGGACAACCCCAAGGTAGCAAGTGTCTGTGCTGACAGAGATGGAGGCAGACATGAGAACCACGAGGACAGTGGTCGAATGCAGCTGAGCAGTGTCACAGCGGACAGTGACACAGCCAGTAGTACCTGTCAGGCTGATGGGGAAGAGTGGTTATTCCCCGGGGAGACAGCCTTCATCGGTGCTGTCACCCGCAGTCAGAGTGCCCAGAACGCAAATGAAACCTTGCCTGCTGACACCTCTTCACCCAGAGGGATAACGGAACTGGTTACGGACCCAGAGCAGGTCCCAGAGGGTCCTGGTGAGGTTGGAACCTTAACGTCACTTTTGGCTGCTTCTAGCCAAGAGTTTCAGGTGGCTCTACGAACTGATGCCAGTCTAAAGACGTTAAGGGACCTCGCAGAGAAGCCCTCTTCCGAGACCGATAAGGAGAAGGTATTCTGGGACCAGGGAAAGTTGTACCGGGAGACAATTCCCTGTAACCCCCAACAAGAGTGGCTGAAGGAAAAACAGCTGGTGGTGCCTCACCGCTTTAGTAGTGAGTTGCTGCGGATTGCCCATGAGATCCCACTCGCCGGACACTTGGGGGTTAGCAAAACCAAGGCCCGACTGTCTCACCACTTCTATTGGCCCAAAATGGGGACAGATGTTGCCAACTACTGCCGCTCCTGCATCACATGTCAAAGAGTGGGAAAGTCAGGGCCTGCTCCCAAAGCTCCCCTGATCTCTTTGCCGGTGATAGAGGAGCCTTTCCAGAGGGTCGCTGTGGACATTGTCGGGCCTCTGGCCGTCCCCAGCAGCTCTGGAAAACGGTTCGTCCTTACTGTGGTAGACTATGCTACCCGGTATCCGGAGGCAGTGGCTCTGTCCTCAGTTAGAGCCGATAAGGTGGCAGATGCCCTCTTGACCATATTCTCCCGAGTAGGATTTCCCAGGGAGATGCTTACCGACCAGGGGACTCAGTTCATGTCTCGTCTAATGGAGGCTCTCTGTAAGAAAATGCAGGTGCGGCATCTGATATCAAGCGCTTATCACCCACAGACCAATGGTTTGTGTGAGCGATTTAATGGTACCCTTAAGCAGATGCTTAAGATGCTGGTTGAGTCACATGGACGCGACTGGGAGCGGTATCTCTCACACCTGCTGTTTGCCTACAGAGAGGTACCACAGGCCTCAACGGGATTTTCCCCCTTCGAGCTCCTGTATGGCAGACGAGTCCGGGGGCCTCTTGGTCTGGTAAGGGAATCCTGGGAAGAGGAACTGAATTCCCCAGAAGTGTCCGTTGTGGAGTATGTCATTCGGCTCCGTGACAAGATGCAGTCAATGACGCAGATGGTGCATGAGAATATGGCGCAAGCCCAGGCCAGCCAGAAGTGATGGTACGACCAACACGCTCGAGAGCGGGTGTATGAAGTGGGTCAGAAGGTGTGGGTCCTGGTCCCAATGACCCAGAACAAGCTTCAGGCGGCCTGGGAGGGTCCATACCTGGTGCATCAGCGCCTCAATGACGTAAACTATGTGGTCACCATCGACCATGCCAGGAAGAGGCAAAAGGTCTTCCATGTCAACATGATGAAAGCTCATCATGACAGGGAAGCCTTTGCTCTTCCTGTGTGTAGTCTTCCCGAGGAAGGCGAAAGTGAAGTCTTGGTGGACTTGCTCGCCTCAGCCCGGGATGGAGGGTCTATCGAGGAGGCGGCATTCAACCCACAGCTATCCTTGGACCAAAAGTCCCAGCTGCGGGAGGTATTCCGGCCCTACCTGATGACCTTCACGAATGTCCCAGGGAAGACATCCCTAGCCACCCACCAGGTGGACACAGGGAGTCATTCCCCAGTTCGTCAACCCCCATACCGTGTCTCCCTAGAGGTACAAAAGGACATAAAAAGGGAGATCGATGAAATGCTAGTCCTGGGAGTGATCCAGAGGTCCAAAAGTGCATGGGCCTCGCCTGTAGTCTTGGTTCCCAAAAAGGACCGGACAACCCGGTTTTGTGTGGACTACAGGAGGCTAAATGCAATCACAGCACCCGATGCGTACCCAATGCCACGCATCGACGAGTTACTGGATTGCTTAGCCGGGGCCCAGTACCTGACCATCATGGACCTGAGTCGAGGGTACTGGCAGATTCCTATGTCCAAGGAAGCACAGGAAAGGTCCGCCTTCATCACCCCATTCGGGCTGTATGAATCCCTTGTCATGCCCTTTGGCATGAGAAATGCTCCTGCCACTTTCCAGCGATTGGTCGACCAGCTGCTCGAGGGACTAGGAGGGTTTGCAGTAGCTTACCTGGATGACATTGCCATCTTTAGTCCCACCTGGGAGGAACACCTGGGGCACCTGGAACAGGTGCTCAGGCGGATCCAAAGCGCTGGTCTGACTATAAAGCCAGGGAAGTGTCAGATCGGCATGACTGAGGTACAGTACCTTGGACACAGAGTGGGTGGCGGGACCCTGAAACCAGAGCCAGGGAAGGTTGATGCCATCACCTCCTGGCCTACCCCCAAGTCAAAGAAGCAGGTGATGTCCTTCTTGGGTACGGCAGGGTACTATAGGAAGTTCGTTCCTAACTATAGTGCTCTTGCTAAGCCGTTGACGGACCTCACCAAAAAGAAGCTACCGCAAGTAGTCACCTGGACAGATGACTGTGAACGGTCCTTCAGGGCACTAAAAGCTGCCCTCGCCAGTTCCCCAATCCTACAAGCTCCGGACTTCACCCGACGGTTCATAGTTCAGACAGATGCCAGTGCGTTTGGCCTTGGTGCAGTACTCAGCCAGGTAAATGGGAAGGGAGAAGAGCATCCGGTGATGTTTCTCAGCCGCAAGCTCTTATCCCGGGAAGTGGCCTACGCCACTGTGGAGAAGGAGTGCCTCTCTATAGTGTGGGCCCTGCGGAAACTGCAGCCCTACCTATATGGACGCAACTTCACCATAGTGACAGACCACAACCCTCTCAGCTGGCTACATCGGGTGGCCGGCGACAATGGTAAGCTACTGCGGTGGAGCTTGGCACTACAGCAGTATGACTTTACCATTCAACACAGGAAGGGTGTTGAGCATGGCAACGCTGATGGACTGTCCCGGCAGGGGGATGCCAGCGAGGTAGGCTTAGGAGACGATTGGCAAATCAATCTCCCATGCTACCTCAAAAAGGGGGAGGTGTCATGTAGAGCTGTTGAAGGGACTTCATCCCCCTCTTCTTCACCAGCCACAGGTCGTCATGGCGATTATCTGATTGGCCTGGAAGCTTAAGGTATTTATGACTTTGGGTGATGGTAGAAGAAAAGCCAAAAGCTGCAGAGAAAGACAATTCTTTGTAATATTGGCGGGAAAACTCCCAAAGCAGGTTTTGAAGTGCGACTTTAATGCTAGAAAGATGAAAAACACATTGCCAGAATCCCTGCGTCGTGCGGAACCCAGCGCACCGTCTCACCTGACGAGGAGATCGACGGAATCACGACAAATTAGTATTGGCCAGTAAAATTGTGCTAGAGGCGTTGTGTTTGGTATCAATGTAACTGTAAAATCGAGATATTAAATATGACGCTAATATCTTTCACCTGTGTGACCCAGGGGCAAAGATATGGAAAACCCTAGAATTATGGAACTTTGTGACCATCTCAAGCCCAGCCCACAAGTGACTGTAAAATGATGTCACAGGCAAGGGGGGCTAGCAAGAGCATAAGAGACAGTTCCTGTCTTGGGGGCTCAGTCAGCACGAGGAGGGCATCATGAAGGGTGATGCTGGCCGATTCTAACATCTCTTGGAGTTCCCTCCTACTCCCTAAGCAGACGTCACTTCTATGGCACAAGCTTAGTAAGTTTCACGTTTATACCTTTTATTTTATGTAACTGTTATGCCGTAATGTGTATTGTTCCCTTTTGTAAATTCCTGTATATTCTTTAAACACTGCCTATTTTCGGATTAAATATATAAAAATTTAAGAGTTTCTTTCCTTATGCTTTATATACGAATCCAAAACCCCGAAGGGCCTTATGCTATCTGAAACGGGTTCCCAGCTACCTGTAGAAAGTCTGGGTGGTGGCAGCGTAATTGTTATTGCATAGAATTATTGGAGTGCTATCATTAAGGGTACCGAGGTATATAAATATTCCATTAGCAGGAATCAGAGATATACATTTACCCTTGCTGTGAGACCTCCAATATTTGGCATTATCAGCTCAGCAGCCTCATCTTATGCATTGTCCTGCAGTACCAAAAGTGGCCTGCAGACAAGGGGGGCGCTAGAGAGTAGTCGTGTGTAACAAATCAGTGAACAGCTGCGGATTTCTGAGGGACTTCCCCGGCTGTTCGTGACAAAGCCAACTCAGTTCTGGAAAAGTATTCTATGGACAGATGAGACAAAGATCAACCTGTACCAGAATGATGGGAAGAAAAAAGTTTGGAGAAGAAAGGGAACGGCACATGATCCAAGGCACACCACATCCTCTGTAAAACATGGTGGAGGCAACGTGATGGCATGGGCATGCATGGCTTTCAATGGCACTGGGTCACTTGTGTTTATTGATGACATAACAGCAGACAAGAGTAGCCGGATGAATTCTGAAGTGTACCGGGATATACTTTCATCCCAGATTCAGCCAAATGCCGCAAAGTTGATTGGACAGCGCTTCATAGTACAGATGGACAATGACCCCAAGCATACCGCCAAAGCTACCTAGGAGTTCATGAGTGCAAAAAAGTGGAACATTCTGCAATGGCCAAGTCAATCACCAGATCTTAACCCAATTGAGCATGCATTTCACTTGCTCAAATCCAGACTTAAGACGGAAAGACCCACAAACAAGCAAGACCTGAAGGCTGCGGCTGTAAAGGCCTGGCAAAGCATTAAGAAGGAGGAAACCCAGCATTTGGTGATGTCCATGGGTTCCAGACTTAAGGCAGTGATTACCGGAGGACAAGAGTAAAGTGCAAAAAATACATATGCTTTATTATGACGTACACAACACAGAGTGATTAAAATGGTGGTACACAACCATAAAACAAGGAGTGACAGAATGCCAAAGTCCAAGTATAACAAAGGGGGCAGCCACCTACAGTGTGTCAGTCTGTAGAGTGCACTTAATGTAGATAATTAGGGGCTGTCACAAAAATGGTTAAAGGTAGTAAGGCAGATGAGTGGTAAAGAGCTAGGACACTGAGAGGGGGGCGGCAAAAGCCATAACTCCCCTGTAGAAACTCCAAAGGAGGGGGACAAAGTTTAATGGAGCAAAGCCTGAGGTCACAAAATAGTAGTACAATTGTGAGGAGAGAACCAGACAGTAAAGGTACATCTAATACTATCCTGGATCTCTTACCTAAAGTGCTAGTGCAGTGAAATATTCAGGATAATGCTCCAAGTGCAGCCAGCCCAAGCAGTGTCCAAGAGCTCAGTGTAGTCCCTGAATAGCGCCCAGGATCTCCATCCGACGCGCGTTTCGCGGAGTCAAGCTTTCTCAAGGTGGGGAGCCATTATCCTGAATATTTCACTGCACTAGCACTTTAGGTAAGAGATCGAGGATAGTATTAGATGTACCTTTACTGTCTGGTTCTCTTCTCACAATTGTACTACTATTTTGTGACCTCAGGCTTTGCTCCATTAAACTTTGTCCCCCTCCTTTGGAGTTTCTACAGGGGAGTTATGGCTTTTGCCGCCCCCCTCTCAGTGTCCTAGCTCTTTACCACTCATCTGCCTTACTACCTTTAACCATTTTTGTGACAGCCCCTAATTTTCTACATTAAGTGCACTCTACAGACTGACACACTGTAGGTGGCTGCCCCCTTTGTTATACTTGGACTTTGGCATTCTGTCCCTCCTTGTTTTATGGTTGTGTACCACCATTTTAATCACTCTGTGTTGTGTACGTCATAATAAAGCATATGTATTTTTTGCACTTTACTCTTGTCCTCCGGTAATTTATTGTCATGATGAGTAGTGCTGGCACCGCCTCTGCCTTACTATGGCAGATCTGGTGTTTATAACTAAAGCTGTTGCTATGAGAATTGTATTGTTTAAGGCAGTGATTGCCTCCAAAGGATTCGCAACAAAATATTGAAAATAAAAATATTTTGTTTGGGTTTGGTTTATTTGTCCAATTACTTTTGACCTCCTAAAATGTGGAGTGGTTGTAAAGAAATGTGTACAATTCCTACAATTTCTATCAGATGTTTTTGTTCAAACCTTCAAATTAAACGTTACAATCTGCACTTGAATTCTGTTGTAGAGGTTTCATTTCAAATCCAATGTGATGGCATGCAGAGCCCAACTCGCGAAAATTGTGTCACTGTCCAAATATTTCTGGACCTAACTGTATACTGTATATACAAGGCAGGAAGATCATTACCAGGATGGGGTACCTTAGTAGAGAATTTGGGAACATTACCCCCCATAACAGTGTCAGCAGCAGATCCTCGCCCCATAACAGTGTGTCATGACCACATTTTTTTGCTTAAAATTTTATTTTCCTATTTTCCTCCTCTAAAACCAGGGTTTGTCTTATGGTCCGGTGCGTCTTATAGTCTGAAAAATACGGTATATAGAATATGAAGGATAAAGCATTAAAAATTGCATTGGACACAAAAAGAAAGTAAATATAAATTAAAAGAGAAAGGAAGAAAGAAAATAAACAACCCTGCGCGTTCCAATTTACCAATCAATTTTGCCCTTATCTACATAATGGGGAAAAAGTGTTGGAGGCATATTGACAACTGCCAGATATGAACAAAGGGGACTTAAAGAATTAGACCGATGGCGCTAAAGAGTTTATTCCGTACAGTTGCTAAGGTGGGTCCCAGACATGGGATATTCACCACACTCCGGGATATGAACACACACTGAAAATGCGCCACACACTACCA
Source organism: Anomaloglossus baeobatrachus (assembly GCF_048569485.1). NCBI lineage: Eukaryota > Metazoa > Chordata > Amphibia > Anura > Aromobatidae > Anomaloglossus > Anomaloglossus baeobatrachus. Next base: position 126,952,585 of record NC_134362.1, read on the forward strand.
CGTGCTTGAAAACATATACCACCCTCAGCACACATTTCATCACACATACACCAACCTAGTCACATAATCGCTCTAAAACACACAGAAATCTGGTACATATACCACCCTCAGCACACATACACCAACCTCGCCACATAATCGCCCTAAAACACATACAAGTCTGGTGTTATCCTTCAAAAATAAAAATCTGATTAATAAGCAGCCAAACTACAAGAACAAGAAATGTACTATGTAGGAAATACAGCAGCTATCAGTCACATGACCTGTCTATTATGTGTATGTGTGACCTAATATGTACTGTCAGGGGGGAGGGCTTTCTGTTGCCTGGGGATTTATCAGGCTGCCAATAGCAACCAATCCACAGCTCAGCTTCTATTTTGCTACAGTTAATTAATCTGAGCTCTGATTGGTTAATATAGGCAACAAAGGACATTCCCGGTATAACAAAGCTTGTGTGAGGTAATGGGATGTCAGTTAGGGTGTGTTGGTTGAAAGGCTGATGTCAGTCACATTACTTCTATGTGAGAAGATATAGAAACTGTCTGTTACAGACTATTTTTACCACAATAATGCCTCATAAGAAAAGGAATTCCTTGCCACGAATGTCAGCTGATGCGAAAAGAAAAACTGCATTACAGGCCAATGAACAATGTGAAGACCGAGAAACAAGGCTGACACACATGAGAACAAGAGCTGCTTCCTCAAGGGCCAATGAACTTTCTGAGGAGAGGGAAGCGAGGCTTGCAGACAAGAGAACAAGAACTGCTTCCTCAAGAGCCAATGAACTTTGTGAGGAAAGGGAAGCGAGGCTTGCAGATAAGAGAAGAGCTGCTTCCTCAAGGGCCAATGAGTCATCTCAGCAGAGAGAAGACCGACTTGCCACTAAGAGAATTGCTATTTCTTCCACCAGGGCACAGGATATAAACTATCAGGATCATCCTAAAGTTCAGATAGGAAAAATGGATGTGATCTGCATGTACTGCAGTGCCCTGAAATGGAAAGATGAACCCCCAGGTTTATGCTGTTCAAATGGCAAGATAAAACTTCCACCTCTCCTGTCACCACCAGATCCCCTAAAGTCTCTGATGACAGGTACCAGTACAATATCAAAGCATTTCTTGGACAACATTAGGAAGTACAACTCCTGCTTCCAAATTACATCATTTGGTGCAACAAAAGAAATGTTTACAACAGGATTTATGCTGACATTTAAAGTTCAAGGACAGGTTTACCACTCAGTTGGGTCACTGCTTACATTACAAGGAGAAGAACCTCAATTTCTTCAACTCTTCTTCATGGGAAATGCAGAAGCAGAGGCTCAGCGGAGATGCTCTTTAATTCCTAACACTCTCCTTGATATTGTCACTATTTTGCAGCAGTTCCTTCACTTCAACAATCCATATGTTCAACTTTTCAAGACTACACTTGAATGCATGCCAAATGATGATTACAAGTTTGTCATTTGAGCTGACAAAACACCACAAGGTAAACATCAGCGACGTTTCAATGCTCCCACATTTGATAAGGTAGCCATTTAGATTGCAGGTAATGATTTTCAAAGCCGTGACATTGTGCTTCAGAAAAGGAACAATAGTTTGCAACGAGTAGCAGAAACTCACAGGTCCTATGATGCATTGCTTTGCCAATTTAGTTAAATCTGTGTGGAATATCTGTTGTGAGGAAAAATATGTTGTGAAATGCTTCTATTAGCTTAGTTTTTGCCTTTTAATAATTACATTTCTATCTATTTGTTTTGTGTTTTCTGTATGCAGAATACATTTTTGTTAATACATTCTGTTTTGTTAACAGCAGTTATTAACCTGGGCGAAGCCGGGTAGTACAGCTTTTATATATATATATAGTATATATATATATATATATATATATATATATGATATATAGAGATATATATATAATATATGTGTGTGTGTGTATATAAATATATGTATGTATATATATATATATATGTATGTATGTGTGTATATATGTATGTATATATATATATATATGTATGTATGTGTGTATATATATATATATATATATATATATATATATATATGTATGTATGTATGTGTGTATATATATATATATATATATGTATTAAGCATACATGTGTGTAACGTCTGCTGTGACTGATACCTGATGAAAGAGGATGGACAGTCACGGAAGCGCGTTGTATAAATACAGAGTAAGATGTTACAGTGGCTTTCCTCATTGATCTGCAGTGCATGATATCGCCGTTTTTATATTTATTTCGCTGCTATACATATGGCTGGGACACTTTGAAGACCACCTCTCTCAGTGAACCCCCAGAGAAGACATATTGGCTTCCCTTCCACTGCTTCAGAAAGCCACAGGGTTCCTAGCGGACACCTCAGCTGAATCAGTTCATGTAGCTGCTGAAGCGGCTGTACTATCTAATTCCGCAAAGAGAGCCCTATGGTTCAAACTCTGGAGTGGCTATGCAACTTCAAAGATTAAACTCTGTTCCATCCCCTTCCAGGGAGAGTAAGTTTATGGACCAGCTCTAGATTACCTTCTGGAAAAGGCCACTGATGAGAAAAAATCTCTTCCAGAGTAAAAAACAAGAAACTTTTTCGTCCCCCTCAGGGCCAATTCCCTCAGTATAGAGGAAAGGGAAAGTCGTGGCGGTGGAGCTACGCCAAGGGAGGAAAAGGCAAGAATATCTTTACCTCCCAGAAATTGGAAGATCGTACCCAGCACCAAGATAAGTAATGATGCCAGCATAATAAGATGTCTATCGAGATTCTTCCCACAATGGTCAACAGTCTCATCATACCAGTGGGTTCAGAACACCATCTAGGATGGACTGAAGATAGAATTCACCTTCTTTCCTCCACACCGCCTGACTATCACCCACACTTCCACTCAGGGCAGGAAGAAACCACTCATGTCAGGCCTTTGAACCTGCAAACTCCAGGGTAAAATCACCAGCCTGAGGCAGAAATCAGACAGGGGCATTACTCTATTACCAAAAAAACAGTCTGGGATGAACCCCAGCTGGGTAAGAACTGAACATGCACCAAATATTTTATAGAAATAGAATTCAATTTTTATTCATAATAAATTTCATTCAAATACAAGGACAGAAGATCCACGGGGGGGGGTAACGTAATGAAACCAGATATAATAATTACAAATTGTATCCACCAATATAAAAGGAACAACCCATCTACAATACTGCAATTGCTATGTCACCAGATAATTACTTCAAACTGGCATCATATGGTTTAAGAGTATCAATAAATTAAATTCTTATCCTATATAGCCGTATTTTTGCCATAGATTACTGGAGATCCATAACACAGGCTGTAGCAGCATATAATGCAATAATAACCCGAAAATTGAGTGATTAATACATAGTATCAGCGCCGCACAATCAGCTCTACCCTCACCTACTGTATCCTCACCTATCCCTTGTAGACTGTGAGCCTTCGCAGGCAGGGACCTCTATCCTCTTAAACCAGTCTGTCCCTTGTACTGTTTGATTATTGTACTTGTCTCTATTATGTATACCCCTTTCACATGTAAAGCGCCATGGAATTGATGGCGGTATAATATGTAATAATAATAGTATTGCTAATTAGTAAGAACACATACATAGTATATAGCAGAAAAGAATATATATATATATATATATATATATATATATATATATATATATGCACATTTCTGTAGTATAATGTGAACTTGACAAGATTCAACGATATGTGCTAGAATTATTCTCTACTCAAACTATGTGTTTAACCAATTATATGTTAGTCACATGTATGCTGCCATATACCTCCGTATAGTCGTTTGGAATAAGTGTCAGGTGTATATAGATCAATCACACGGATATCAGCTGGTGACATACACATCCATAACAATTGCTAGTAAATTGTAAGGCTATGATGTCAGTGATAATAATGGAAGTCAAATACACAGGCTATGTACAATCAGAAATGTTAGCGTCTCGTAACAATAATTCAATACTGAACAAGTTGTATGATAAATTAGCTACCTCGATAGGTGGTTCCTTGAGCGGATATCTGGCCACGCGTCCCGCCACCCCTGTCGTACGTTTCGACGCTCGCTTTCTCAAAAGGGGCGTGTCAGGGTGGGGAAATGTCAGCGTTGTTATAGTAGCTGTCAGCCAATGGCATGTGTTCATATACGGAAACGCCTATTGACTCTAATCATGTAATCTCCGGCACTCTGTTGGCGCATAGTGATGTTGCCACTTACCGCTAAATCGAACTTCCGGGTTGCGCGCGCTGACCTGCAAGCGTGACACGCTTTGGATCACATGATGCCCGCGCCCGGAAGTTTGAGGAGCGGAAAACAGCGTATGCGCACTACTGAATGTGAAATATTCCAGATAAATTACCATACTTACATAAATTCTATATATCAACAGATACGCCCTATATATAAGAAAAACGCCCCTTATTATAATATTATTGTATAAAATTACTCTAGACTGTTCCTAGTAAAGAAACCCAATGGCTCCCACATGATTATCGTAAACCTGAAATTCCTGAACAAGTTTGTAGCTTACAAGCGATTCAAGATGGAGTCAGTCAGGTCCATAATTCCTCTTACTGGATCAGAATTCGTAGTGGCAACAGTCAACCTAAGGGTTGCATATTACCACATCCCAATCCACAAATCCTACAGAAAGTTCTTGTGGTTTGCAGTATCCCACGAACATTACATACTGCATTACCAGTACAATGTACCAAGCTGATGGTAGAAGTGGTAGAGTTCTTCAGAAAACAAATTATCTGCATAGTACCCTACCTCGATGACTAACTATAAATTGCTCCCTCAGCCCCGCCACTTGAGCAGCTTGTACAGATGACCCTCAAGGTCCTGGAGAAACTGGGATGGATAGTAAACCAACAAAAATCCGATCTCAGAATATCTACAAAGAAGATATTCCTCGGCATCCTACTGCCTTCAAACATCTTTTCTTACTGAGAACACAGAGATTGTGATCAAATCCAGGATTTCGGCTCTCTACAGACAGAGATCTGTAACGATGGGATCAGCCTAGCAGGTCCTAGGATCCATGGTATCCTGTCTTCAAGCAGTAGCCTGGGCTCAGATCCATACAAAACCCTCCAGACGGCCATACTAACAGCTTGGGATGGATCTCCCAGATCTCTAAACAGGAAGATCCTCCTTTCTGGACCAGTAAGGTCATCTCTCCCATGGTGGATGTCCCTGAAAAGCCTCCAAAGAGGGGTCTGTAGAAATCAGAACCCTCTAGTAACAATAACAGCCAATGCCAGCCAGTGGGGTTGGGGGGCCATGGTTGCACAGATATCCTTTCAGATGCTCTGGATATCAGTCTCAGGTCCTCAAACTTCAGAGAACTAAAAGCGGTAGACAAAGCACTCAGGGCAGCGTCTGCACTGTTCCAGAGACAAGATGTAAAGATATACTCTGACAACATGACGACTGTGGCCCACCTTCGTCATCAAGGAAGCAATCTTCATACAAGCCTGAAAGTGTTGTCCACAAAAATACTGAGCTGGTCAGAGAAGCATTTTCTATCCTTCTCCACATTCCATCTGAAGGGCTTTGCGAACATCCAGGCGGACTTCCTCAGTCAAACAGACGTTCACCCGGGCTAAAAATTTGGAAGTTAATCCACAAAAGAAGAAAAAGTGACTCCACCCCAAGGTGGAGGGGAAAAGGATTTATGAATACAAAAAGGTGTGCGTAAAAAAGGCAGTGTAAGAGCTGGGTGCGGGCTCCTCCAGGACTATGGCCGTTTTGCGCTAACCATGTGCTTCTACAGGTCAAATGGTTTGAGAGCCATACCGAAGAATCCTGGATGACAGAATTATCTTCTGTCAAGACCAGTCATTTCTTTCAATAGTAGTATCTGAATTCCACATATCCCAAGATATCATACTACCATCCTTTGTCAGAATCCACCTAATGATAAAAAAGGGGGATTTCATTCCTTAGTTGTACGCAGTGGTGTTATACATTACCTTCAGGGAACTGAACATGTAAGAATGAATCATAATAGTTTTGTCCAGATCATAGGGCAAAATAAAGGTAGAAAAGTAGAAAAACTGCCAAGAACACAATTGCCAGCTGGATTAAAAGAGCAGTCAGTGAAGCTTACAAAAACCAATGTCTACCTCCTCCGGAAGACTTCACCGCTCGTTCTACCAGATCAGTTTCAGTCTCTTGGGCCAAGAAAAATAATTAAATTCAAAAAGTTATTTTTTTTCTCAATGTACACTCTGCACCCCTTTTGACAGAAAAAAAAAACAAATATAGACATTTTTCCAATATTTTTAAACAAGAAAAACTGAAATATCACATGGTCATAAGTATTCTGACTTTTTGCTCAGACACTCATATTTAAGTGCCATGCTGTCCATTTCCTTGTGATCCTCCTTGAGATGGTTCTACTCCTTCTGAGGAGTCCATCTGTGTTTACTTAAACGGATAGGACTTGGCCGTCCAGCCAAACTGAGCAATTGTGGGAGAAGAGCCTTGGTGAGAGAGCTAAAGAAGAACCCCAAGATCACTGTGGCTGAGCTCCAGAAATAAAGTAGGGGGATGAGAGAAAGTTCCACAAAGTCAACTATCACTGCAGCCCTCCACCAGTCGAGCTCAGTATTGTGTTGAAGCACCCTTATGAGCTAGTACAGACAGAGGCGTAACCACCGGGGTTGCAGGGGTTGCCATTGCGACAGGGCTCGGCAGGTTAGGGGTCCACGGCCGCATTGCGGCTCAGCAGCCAGCTCATTTCTGTGAGAGAGGAGCTGCGCTGTTCTGTCGCAGACCACATGGCCTCTATATGACCCGCTGCAGCCACTGACACTGGGCCCCCGTCCCTCGTCATCGCGCACAGCAATGATAAAGCATAGAGCGGCCGGCGCCGCTCCATGCATCATCATTCTTCCCCAGTGCCTGTGCGGTGACGTCACTCATGTGCGACTGCTGTGCTGAGAGCACAGAGGGCAGGACAAGAGGACGCTGACCGGTGCAGCGGGGGAACGAGGACAGAGTTAAGGATGGAGCAGCGGGGGAACAAAGAGAGGTGAGGACAGAGCAGCGGTGGAGGGAGGAGAGAGAGGTGAGTACTTGTTTTTTTGTTTTTTTATTATATATATATATATATATATATATATATATATATAATTAAAATTAGTGAGTACACTGTATCCAGAGGCCTGGGGGGTCTGCATTATACATGGAGGCCTGGGGAGGCTGGCTGCATTATTATACATGGAGGCCTGGGGAGGCTGGCTGCATTATTATACATGGAGGCATGGGGAGACTGGCTGCATTATTATACATGGAGGCCTGGGGAGTCTGGCTGCATTATTATACATGGAGAACACTTTTTCAGGTTATATTAATCCTTTTCAGTATACATACATCATCATTCGCATTGGCATTATCAACAAAGTGGAGACTAATATAGTCTCAGCATTGAAAGTAACCCCTCCAGTGAATATAAGATAGAAAAGCGGTGTCGCTTTTTTTGAAACTCCTAATCTGTGGTGGACAGCCGATCCATAATGTGGGAGGGGTGTTGAGCCCTTGGAACATTGCTTTATCGGGCTCCATCACTTTTAAGAGTGTATCTGAGGTGTTTGGGATTCTTAATGAATTATTGAAATTTGGCATGCTTATGGATCCTATTGATAAAAAATTCTCCTGTTGAACCCCTTGTTGTGAATTGACAAAGGGGGGGAAACGCGTCGAGGTGAAGGTCATGTTGGATGATTAATGCTGCCAACCAAGCACAATATTTATTTGGTCAGAATAAGGGAAATGGAAGTGGGATATACTGAAATACTAAAGTCCTAATCCTACTAATCCCATGAAGATCTATGGAGTTTCTTCTCTAAGCATAGGAGTTTCAAGTGGTGTGTAATGTGCATGTGATCCATGTATCAAGAGATTGGACATTACTAACCCATATTAACAAATATCTAACTTACTGGACATATATTATATTGCTGTTTTGGCTGGTTTCAAATAATTTATACCAACAGGTGCATGTATTATATCTCTGACCTGTTGGAAATTTTGTAAAAAGAATTCTCTTATATTCAATGGAGGGGTTACTTTCAATGCTTAGACTATATATTAGTCTCCACTTTGTTGATAATGCCAATGTGAATGATGATGTATGGATACTGATAAGTATTAATATAACCTGAAAAAGTGGCCCTTAAATTATTTATTACCTTAACCCCTTAAGGACGAAGCCAGTTTTGTACTTAATGCCCAGGCCATTTTTTTTAATTTTGACCAGTGTCCCTTTATAAGGCTATAACTCTGGAATGCTTCAATGGATCCCGGTGATTCTGAGATTGTTTTTTCGTGACATATTGGGCTTCATCTTAGAGGTAAATTTAGGATGATTTTTTTTATTTTTATTTGTGAAAAAATCTGAAATTTGACAAAAAAAATAAAAATTTTGCAATTTTCAAACTTTTAATTTTTATGCCCATAAACCAGAGAATTATGTCACACAAAATAGTTAATAAATAACATTTTCCACATGTCTACTTTACATCAGCGCAATTTTTGAAACAAAATTTTTTGGGGTTAGGAAGTTAGAAGGGTTCAAAGTTCATCAGCAATTGCCCATTTTTTTTCAACAAAATTTACAAAACCATTTTTTTAGGGACCACATCCCATTTGAAGTGACTTTGAGAGGCCTAAGTGACAGAAAATACCCAAAAGTGACCCCACTCTAAAATCTGCACCCCTCAAGGTACTCAGTCACATCAAAGAAGTTTATTAACCCTTCAGGTGCTTCACAGGAACTAAAATAATGTGGAATGAAAAAAAATAAAAATTAACATTTTACCTAAAAATGTTGCTTTAGCACAAATTTTCTTACTTTTTCAAGAGATAACACCAAAAATTGGACCTCACACTTTGTTAACCACTTTCTTATGAACGCGCCAATACCCCACATGTGGTCAGAAACCTTTGTTTGGGCAAATGGGAGGGCTTGGAACGAAAGGAGCAATATTTGAATTTTGGAAAGCAAATTTGGCTGAAATAGATTGCAGGCACCATGTTGCATTTACAGATCCCCTAAGGTACCTAAACAGCAGAAACCCCCCTCAAGTGACCCCATTTTGGAAACTAGACCCCTTAAGGCTTATATCTAGGGGTATAGTGAGCATTTTGGACCCACAGGTACTTCACAGATTTTGTTAACGTTACGTTGTCATATTGAAAATTGACTTTTTTTCTCAAAAAATGTTGCTTTAGCATCAATTTTTTCCCTTTTTCAAGAGGTAATTCCAACATTTTGACCCAAACGATTGTTACCCACTTTTTTATGAGCGCGGTGATACTGCACATGTGGTCTGAAACCTTTGTTTGGACAAATGTGAGGGCTTGGAACAGAAGAAGCAATATTTGAATTTTGGAAAGGAAATTTGGCTGAAAAAGATTGCGAGCACCATGTCGCATTTGGAGGACCCCTAAGGTACATAAACGGCAAAGAAACACAACAAGTGACCCCATATTGGAAACTAGGCCTCTCAAGGAATGTATCTAGATGTTTGGTGAGTACACTGAACCCCCAGGTGATTCACAGACGTTTATAACGTTGAGCCATAAAAATAAAAAAAACAATTTTTTCCACAAAATTGTTACTTCAACCAGGTAGCTTTTTTTTCACAAGGGTAACAGGAAAAAAATCACCATAAAATTTATTCTGCAATTTCTCCTGAGTTTGGTGATATTTTATATGTGGTGGAAATCAACTGTCTGGGCACACGGCAGGGCTCGGAGGAGGAGGAGTGCCATTTGACTGCAAAATTGGCTGGAATCAATAGCAGACACCATGTTGCATTAGGAGAGCCCCTGATGTGCCTAAACAGTGGAGGTCCCCCACAAGTGACCCCAATCTGGAAAATAGACCTCTCAAGGAATTTATCTAGATGTTTGGTGTATACCCTGAACCCCCAGGTGCGTCACAGAAGTTTATAATGTTGAGCTGTGAAAATAAAAAAAATACATTTTTACCACAAAATATTTACTTCAACCAGATAGTTTTTTTTTTTAACAAGAGTAAAAGGAAAAAAATCAGCATAAAATGTATTGTGCAATTTTTCCTGAGTACGCTGATACCTTATGTGTGGTGGAAATCAACTGTTTGGGTGCACAGCAGGGTTCGGAGGGGAAAAAGTGCCATTTGACTGAACAATTGGCTGGAATAATTAGTGAACGCTATTTCGCATTTGGAAAAGCCCCTAAGGTGCCTAAACAGTGGAGGTCCCCCACAAATGACCCCATTCTGGAAACAAGACACCTCAAGGCTTTTATCTAGGTGTATATTGAGCATTTTGAATCCACGAATACTTCACAGAATTTGATAACCTTAGGTTGCCATATTGAATATTTTCATTTTTTTCACAAAAATGTTATTTAGCATCACATTTCTCACTTTTTCAAGAGGCAACAACAAACCGTGGACCCCACAGGTTGTTATCCAATTCCTTGTGAGCGCAGGGATACCCCACATGTGGCCAAAAACCTCTGTTTGAATAAATTGGAGGGCTTGGAATGGAAGGAGCACCATTTGAATTTTGATAAAGTTGAAATAAATTGCACGCACCATGTCACATTAGCAGGGCCTCTTGGGTACCTGAAACCCCCCACAAGTGACCCCATTTTGGAAACCGGACCCCACAAGGATTTTATTCATGAGTATAGTAAGCATTTTGAATCCACAGGTACTTCACAAAAATGTTGCTGTAGCAACAATATTCTCACTTTTAGGCTATGTGGCCATGATCCAGTGACACGGCGTGTAGTACCCAGTGTCAGCCTTCCTGCAGAGATGTGAGTGTTGTCCACGGGAGAACGCAGCTGCCCATGCCCACAATTTGGGTTCAGGCTGCTGTGGACTTTAGCTCTATTCTACGTGCAGAGAACACTCATCTCCGCAGCATAAATTGACCTGCTGAGGCTCGGGAAGCTGCACCACACGTCAGTTTATGCTGCGGAGAAAAGAAGCACAGTAGGCGTCGGATTTCTAAAAATCCTTCCACTGTGCTTCTACTGTAAAACGCAGCGTTATGGACACAGGGAATACACTCTGCGCCCAAAACGCTGCAAACCCTGATCGTGGGCACATAGCCTAAAATGCTACAGTGGATGAATGGATAGATGTCAAACATATATAACATCCCACCCCCCTGCATATTCTAAGCTGGCGCCCTTTAGTGACTTTCATGTGGCACTAAAGGGTGCTGAGCCTTGTATTTAGCCCAAAGAAAAAAATAATTAAAATAAATGATGTGAGGTCCCCCCTATTTTTGATAGCCAGCTAGGGTAAAGCAGACAGCTGTAGCCTGCAAACCACAGCTGACAGCTTCATTTTGTCTGGTGATCAATTTGGAGGGCTCCCCAAGCTGTTTTTTTTTTTTTTTTTAATTATTTATAAATAAATAATTAAAAAAACAAACGTGGGGTCCCCCCAAATTAGATCACCAGCCAAGGTGAAGCTGACAGCTGGGGTCTGGTATTCTCAGGGTGGGAAGAGCCATGGTTATTGGACTCTTCCCAGCCTAAAAATAGCAGGCCGCAGCCGCCCCAGAAGTGGCACATCCATTAGATGCGCCAATCCTGGCGCTTCGCCCCAACTCATCCCATTGCCCTGGTGCGGTGGCAAACGGGGTAGTAAATGGGGTTGATACCAGATGTGTGATGTCACCTGTCATCAAGCCCAGCAATAAGTTATGTCATGGCGTCTATCAGATACCTGACATAACTAATTGACAGTAATAAAAAAAAAATTAACAACAAAAAAAAAAATGTATTTGAAAAAACACTCCCCAACCATTCCCTCTTTCACCAATGTATTGAAAAGAAAAAAAAAGATCGGATCCCCATAATCCATTTTGGACATCCCACGTCGACTCTGGACCTTCTAGAATATGAGGGGCACGTTCAGGGATCATGTCCCCCATTTTCTAGGAGTGCAGACCCTCCATTTGAGGAGAGTGGGTGCAAAGAATCTGCACCCACCCTCCCCGGGTCACAGCTGCAAAGTGCCGAGCAGCAGCAGCAGCAGCCAGCGCAGCTCTCTGAACACAGGAAGCTGAGCTCAGCTGCTCTGCACATGTGACCGCACTGACCGGCGTCTGCTGTGAAGGAGGAGGGATCGCGGGGGATGAAGACTGGAAAAGGTACTAGGGACACCGGGGGGGGGGATAGGGGGTGACCTGGCAGGGCCTGGGGAGCAGGTTTCAGTCGCATGTGTTATGGCACATGCGACACAAACCAGAGAAAAAGGGTGATTGCGGGCGGCGCGCTGCTGTGCTCGCCGGGGCGCGCCGCCATCTTGCATTTTCAGGAGGGGGTTGGGGATCGGGGGGGGCACTTTAGCGACATCGGGGGACCGGGGAAGAGATTTATCTCCCATCTGACATGCTTGATCATGCCAGATGGGAGATAAATAATTTTTTACCGGCGCTGTCATTTACTGTAACCTGACGGTGTATACCGGTCATCACGTGAGCGGGGATCGGAAAAACGGGCCCGAATCATGATCTCCTGGGTCTCAGCTACCCCCGGTAGCTGAAACCCCGGAGATTTTCTGACTCTGGGGGGCGCTAGTCACTTATTTCTGCCTGCCATTTATAAACGGCAGATCAGAATAAGGACCTGATTTTCCGCCGTTTATCTCCGTAAGGCTGTCGTAATGGGGTTAAATATATCTGAGGTGTCATTAATTGGGCTGTTATTGTAGCCATCCATAGAGGCAAACAAAACTTCTTTGCCTTTTGGGTTGGCTTCCAGTAAATTTGTAATGGTTGATGGGGTTATTTATATCAGCTGTTCTTATTAACCTAACTATTTCTGATTTACATCCCTTTCCTTCCTCCTTTCCATCTATGTTGTCTTATTGTAAGATCTTATGCAATTATTGATGGATAAATTGTAAATTGGATGTGATTGGAGGTTGGTGGGAGTGGTAACACCATTGTTCTTGGTTTGAAATGTTTACATATTTGTTGTTTATTACATTTACGATATCTATATCATTGCCTAATTATGATACTTATTGCTGTTTCCTTGTCTATGGGTGAATTTTAGCAAAAATGTAATAAAATGTATTTTTATAATTTTTGGGGTATATTTGAATAGTTTACTATATAGGGGCCCCATAAAATATCTGGTAAAGAGTTAAACTGTATATCTCACTATATCTGATTTCTGTAGTATAAGCTGTCTTTCAAATTTATTCTGAATATTCAGCAGTATAGAATATATCACACTCACTATGGTGTTTTACCTTGTAGTTTTCCAGTACACGAAGGTACTTATCAAAGATTTAGTCCTTCTAATGTTTCTTCAGACATTGGTGGGTTCTGGGTGTTATGGATCCTACAACAGCCATGTTTGGTAACCCCTAAGATGCGCTGCATAGGGTTTCAGATGTTTGCAGATTGATCCTACTATCCATATTTCTGGTTTTACAGATTAATATGTCTAACCTAATGTGGAGACACGGGGGTCAGGGGGTGCTCTCGTCCGATGGCCCTGCTGCCTTTAGAAAGACAGCATGGCCCAGGGCTCATGCCAACTGAACGCCCGACCTCCTTATCTGTGGGCGGAACACTACTCCGACAACACAGGGTGAGGGAATCACAATATTAAGACTTTATTGGATCCCCAAACAATTAACGGTATATGGCACATAACCAGCAAAACGACAAAATGTAATCGGCAACAGTTTCTCACCCTTCCGCTGGCTCACCAGGGATTTAGAATGTCCATGCATCAGAGCTTCCAGGGCTACTTGCTCCAATCCAGCAGCACCCCGCTTTCGGCGTCACCCACCGAGAAAGGAATAATGCCAGATTTAGGAAGCTGGCTGAGTACCTCAAAGTCTGTAGTCCAGAGACTGTATTGCCCCAAGCTGGATTCCTTTTTTTAGGTAGTTTTTGATATCAAAGCTGAATCCTTGCATTCGATGCTAAAGTCCATGTAGTATTATAATCCAGGTTCAGCGATGGCTTGCTAATCGGATACGCAGATCCTAGATTGGTATCATGTAGTAAGAGTCTACCCGGGCAATGGACAGTCCTCCTTCTTATACCCCTGAGCTCTCCATTCAGACCATTGGGGTCTTCACGATTGGTGGATAAGAGTGGGCTCTTATTGGCTAAATTTCAAGCCGCATATAAAATATCCCTAGTAGTAATGGTCTCTGACAGTGAAAAGGGAGAGACAGCCCAGCCACATCGCATCCAGCAATACAATGGAAGTTCACACAGTTGATTTGTCTGGATATTTGATCCTCTGGCCAAGGTAATTACATGAGTCAACAAGAACTTTAAAGGCCCCTTTACACACTGAGACTTTCTAGCGATCCCACCAGTGATCTCGACCTGGCCGGGATCGCTGGAAAGTCTTTAACAGCCGCTGGTGAGTTGTCAAACAGGCAGATCTGACCAACGACGCAGCAGCGATACGGACCTGCAGAACGACCTCGCTGGAAAGGGAACGCTAGCACGCCTTTGGGCTGGGTCGCTAACTGTGTCAAACACACCGATGCATGCTGCGCAGCGGGAAACAAAGGACCAAAGAATGGTCCTGAACGACTTGTAGCGATCAGTGACCTCACAGCGGGGGCCAGGTTACTGATGCGTGACACACACTGCAATATCACCGGGGAGATCACTATTACGTCACTAAACCGGTGACGTTACAGCGATATCGCTAGCGATGTTGCAGTGTGTAAAGGGGCCTTAACACTAGACTCAATGAAACAAAACAATGATAGGCTTATCCCCCGTTTATAAAAAAAAATGTCTTCATGTCCGGCGGAATGTTAAGAAACTTTAGCCCTTGCTAGACACTGACAGAGTCCATGTCGTCACACCTAGTTCTTGCCTGGGACTTGTATCCTTAAGGCTTCTGTACCCACCCTGATATATTACTTTGGTAATGCTCCTGTGGTGCTGTCAGAAGGGACATTCTGGAAAAATACCTACCGGTATTTGGTAATTCGGTTTCCAGTAGTCCCTCAGGACAGCACCCTTATTTCCCTTCCCTTGGGGTTTATATTGCAGATGAGTTACTATTTGTTGGTATAAACAGTTTGTATCCATCCTTCTGTAAGTACTTGAAAAGACACTGGAGGGTGGAGGTGGGAGGGGCCTTTTAACCTCTCTATGATCCTGTGCCTGTATAGGTCAAGGGGATTAACTCCTGTGGTGCTGTCCTGAGGGACTACTGGAAACTGAATTACCAAATACCAGTAGGTGTAATTCATATTTTTCATGATTAAAAAATTTGTAAAACTTTCCACATTTCTGTTTTTTTCTGTCAAGATGGGGTGCAGAGTGTACATTAATGAGAAAAAAAATAACTTTCTTGAATTTACGAAATGGCTGCAATGAAACAAAGAAGGGGAGAATTTAAAGGGGTCTGAATACTTTTTTGTATCCACTGTATGAGGTATTGGCATACTCTGGAGAAATTGCAGATTATATTGTTAATTTTCTTATTACCTTTTGTTAAAATACAACATTTGGGGCTAAAGTAATATTTTTGTGGGAAAAGTAAAATTTACATTTTTTTTTCCTTCCACATTGCTTTAGTTTCCTGTGAAGCATCTAAAGGGTTAATAAACTTCTTCGATGGGGTTTTGAGCAGTTTTTAGAGGTGCAGTTTTTAGAATGGTGTCCCTTTTGGGTATTTTCTGTCACCTAGGCTTCTCAAAGTTACTTCAAATGTGATTTGGTCCACCCAAAAAAAATGTTTTGTAAATTTAGTTGGAAAAATTAAAAATTGCTGATAAACTTTGAACCCTTCTAACCTCTTAACAAAAAAATTGATTCAAAATGTGCACTGATGTAAAGTAGACATTTGGCAAATGTTATTTATTAACTATTTTGTGTGACATAACTCTCGATTTAGGGGCATAAAAAATCAAGGTTTGAAGTGTATTTCTATATTTCCAATATTTTCACAAATAAATATTCTTTTAAATTTACCAATATTATGAAGTACAATGTGTCACAAAAAACAATCTCAGAATCACCTTTCAAAGTGATGCTGGTTAGAATTGAAAATAATGAACTGGTCATGAAGGTGAAAAACATGCTCTTGGTGTAAAGGGGTTAATAATGGCGCTGACCAAAAACATTTTTCCTCATACTATGGTGGTGTTCATCAAGGGTACGTAGAAAGGTATGTGTCTCATTTAGAAAAGAATATGCAGTACTCACCATGTATAAAAACTTCAGCAGACTTTATTCTAATTAAGTAAAATTACAGTGTGGGAGCATATGGAGCACTACAGAGCATGGACAAAAGCTGTTTTGCGCCTTGCAGGAGATTCTTTTTTGTCCCAAGTACCACCAGTAAACCTGTTTTTTCACTTTCGAGGGTAAGACATCTGTGGAGACACGGGGCTCAGTGGGTGCTCTCGTCCTCTAAAACCCGCCGCCTTTAGAAAGACAGCGTGGCTCAGGGCTCATCCCAACTGAACGCCGGCCTCCTTAACCGTGGGCGTAACACTACTCAGACAACACAGGGTGAGGGAACCACAATAATTAGACTTTATTGGATCCCCAAAATATTAACGGCACATAACACATAACCAACAAAACACACAAATGTAACAGGCAACAGAGTCTCACCCTTCCGCTGGCTCACCAGGGATTTAGAATGTCCATGCCTCACAGGTTCCAAGCTGTCTGAGGTCTGCAAAGTCTGTAACAGGTGACTGAACTGTCCCAACCTGAGTGTCCTCCTTAGGTAGTCCTGGTTTGATGTTAAAATCCTGGCAGCCGGAGTCGAAATCCCTAGGCTGTGGATATGGTCTCCAACCGGATCCGGAGTCCCTAGATTGAAGCCGTAAGATATCATGATCCTCTAGTCAGCTCCAAAAAGCTTAGACTGGATCCATCAGCATCCATCAACCTTCATCAACCCTGGTGGCTAAAAGAAGTCCCTTTTATAGCCATAACCTTCCCTTAGGATACACTGCGTCCTCATCGATTGGTTGGACAAGATTGCTTCTCCCATTGGATGAATTTCAAGCTGCATGGATAATGTTCATTTAAATGATGTGCATAGAAAGACTCAGTATATCTACATGGAGTCGGCAAGTCACCGACTAGACAATGGCTACTAAGGTAATTACATTATCAATACACAACTACAATACAATGGTTACTGGAAATGTCTGGAAAACAATACGTCTGGCTTTCAGTGGCCAACACAATTACATTGAGTCAACAAGAGTCTTGTAAAAACAATGAGGGACTTCTCCCCCATCTATAGACAATCTATCATGCTGTCTGGCTGGATTTTAAGACACTTTAACTCATGAGAGTCCATGTCGTCACAACATCTCCCTGCCTTGACATTGAAAATGACATATGAGCGATTCAAATTGAAATAATAAAAGCTGTGTGTAATGTTACAGGACAGCACTCACAACAGAATATATAATTCTATGAGAACAACTTATAATATAATAATAATATTCATTTATATAGCGCTATTAATTCCACAGCGCTTTACATACGTTGGCAACACTGTCCCCATTGGGGCTCACAATCGAAGGTCCCTATTAGTATATTTTTGGAGTGTGGGAGGAAACCGAAAACCCGGAGGAAACCCACGCAAACACTGGGAGAATATACAAAGCTTTTTGCAGATGAACCCAGGACCGCAAGGCTGCAGTGCTAACCACTGAGCCATCGTGCTACCTATTTAATAAAAATGCACTCAGATCATTGCGCTTGTTATTGAAACCTAAAGCGCGGCGTGCAACAGTACGTGTAATCCAACGTGACTCTCTAACGATTGTATACTGCTGTAGTTTTTATACACAGCTGAGTATCACATATTCTCATCTACATTGGGCGTAACTCCCAAGCAGGAAACTGTCTTTGGGTCACATTTGACACAGAAGTTTCCTTTATTCCCTTATCCAAGAGTTCACTCGCTCATGTTAACCTTTTATTTATCGGTCTCCACATCCCCCATATACTCAATAATACTTGGCTATTGCAGCTTTATATGAAAATCCTTATTCATTACAATGATGGCATAACCAGCACTTTTTACCTACTGTATTATGCCCCCTTATAAATTGTTATCTTGCGAGAAGGACCCTTCTGTCTCCTGTAAGTGCCGAAATGTCATTGTTTTTTCATGTCTCATCTCTGCTTATTTGCATAGTTGAGAAACATGTGATGGTGTCTCCGCGGCATTCTTGTTTTGCATATTTGCATAGTGCTGCGGAATTGGTTTGTGTCGTACAAATAAAATTACGATTATGATGTTCTATGATGCTGTGGACATGTCTGTTTTTTCCCTCATACTGTTGAAACTATCAGACCTGTCCAATTTTGATACTGTCAAGGAATCAGAATAAGGAATACGAGTTTATGGGTTTTTGAAAAAAATCGGACCGCACTCAGATGAAATCACATTTTTATACATTGCCAGAAAAGAGAATTTGGAGCCACTTTTTTTTCTCCACATATGAGAAAATCTCATGGCACTTGGATCACACTGATCAAAATTATTGCTGTTTTTCTCCTACGTGGGAAATACTGATGTCTGAATGAGCCCTTGTTTTCATACTACTACACTGATCTTAAAGGAGTTTTCACATGAAGAAAATTAAATTTAAAATTCACCTTTTATCAATAGATCTTGGAATAATAATTTTCACAATTGGAAAGCTGGCATGATTAGACAATGTGCAAGGTCAGAAACAAGCATAGTACATAATACACAGCAGGGACACATATAAAATTATCTCAGCACAAGAACTTTTTTTTTTTTTTTTTAACACATCCAATTGTGGAAATTATTATTATTCCAAGATCTATTGATTCGTAGATAAAAAACGTGTTGAAAAAGAAGCGCAATAGGGTCTTACCCTGACAGACAGGGGGTGAAAGAAAGGATAATTGATAATTATCTCTCTAAGATCTATTGATTAAAATTAACTTTATTAATGGGGAAAACACCTTTAGGCTATGTGCACACACTGCGTTTTTTTGACGCTGCGTTTTTGGCCGCTAAAAACGCACAAAAACGCACCCGTGGTGAAAAAACGTGGCAAAAAACGCATGCGTTTTTACCGCGATTTGGTGTGTTTTTGGCTGCGTTTTGCTGTGTATTTGATCTCTGCGTTTTGCTGCGTTTTTCCAATCCATTGCATAGGGGGAAAACACAGAAAAACGCAGGAAAGAATTGACATGTCCATTTTTTTTTTTAAGCTCAAAAACGCAGCTTAAACAAAAGTTGTGTGCGGACAGCAAAAATTAAAACTCATAGACTTTGCTGGGGAAGCAAAATCATGCAGTTTTGAGGCCAAAAACGCACCCGAAAAATGCGCAAAAACGCACTGTGTGCACATAGCCTTAAATGCTGACCAATGTTCCCTGACTCTTTTTAGCTCAATTGTTAAGTGGTGTACTCTTACATCTTCTCCCTATGCCAAATCACTCAAAATATTGCTGCTACCTTGGCCTTTATGCAAGTTAATAATAATCCCTCAGGATTGGCTGTGCTATACCATGTGATCTAATAGCTGCATTGCGTTTTGGATAAATTCTGAAGCTGATGCAATCTTCTTCAATGCACAAAATAATGGCAGGGATTTATTTATTTTTTTTGTTGATTTGCGTGAATTGAATTGCAACTTGTTTAAATTAGTGTTGAGTATTTTATGAAATTCGCAGATTCAGCGAATTCAGTTTGCATTGATTCAATAAACTTTAGTAACGTTTTTTTCCCACTCATAGTATTCGTTACATTTATTACAAAAAGAACATTAAAACTAATTTGCAAGTGATGTATATGTTTACTTTATCAATAAAATATTAACTTTTCAGATATGCAGCAACTGGAAAACCATCTTAAGATCAAAAAAACAAATGATCAAGAAATAAGTGAGCCCTTGGTTACACAACTACAACAACTCATAGATTCTCTCCAGTCAACAACTGACCACCTGTCTTCAAACCTGAGTGGGAATGTGAGATCCGAAGTGCAGCAGCAATTGCACGTAGCTGTAGCTAAGTAAGTTATATGCACATTTGTAATCATTGTCTGTGGTTTTCCTTTATTCAGAAATTATAAAAACTATTCATCAAAGCTTTTACACCAGAAAATGGGACTCCAAAACTTTTAAAAGCCACACAATTTTTGCGCAACTTTTGGCTTCTTCATGCATGCCACTTTAGCCCAGCTTCACCAAAACGTCTTGAAAAAGCTTTGTGGCAAGGTCACGCCACTTATGAGACACTCCTGATTCGTTTAGAGGCATCCACTTCTTAATGAATCAGGAGCATATGACTCCAGCGCATCCCTTCATCAAGACTTGCTTGAAAACCTCTTGTCTCTGTGAATTGTAACTTCATGTGCTTTCACCCCTCCTTTCCACATCTACCAGTCTCAGATGCTGCCAAGCTGTAGCATTGCTTCTACGCCTCTACTTTGATGATTGTGTTTCAGCTACTTCAATAACATCCCCTCTGCATTTCTGCAACAATCACCGGGCTAAGTGGGTCATGCCGTCCACCGCTGAGTCCACTAATTGGCTATGGTGTTGTTGACTTGTAGTCACTGATGCAGCCTGGACACAATCTCCAAACAAACAGCAGAAGCATAAGCCCTCGTCACATTTAACGACTTACCAGCGATCCCGAAAACGATGCGACCTGATAAGGATCGCTGGGAAGTCGCTGGTGAGATGTCAAACAGTCAGACCTTACCAAGGACGCAGTAACGATCAGCGACCTGTATAACGATGAGCGACCTGTATAGGAGGTTGTTGGTAGGTGTCAAACACAGCGATGCATCCTGCCCAGCAGGACATCGGCTTTGAAGAAAATAAACTAGAACAGTGTGTAAAGGTACCGTCACACTAAACAACTTACCAGTGATCCCAACAACGATACAACCTGATAGGGATCGCTGGTAAGTTGCTAGGAGGTTGCTGGTGAGAGGTCACACAGTCAGACGCTCCATCGATCCCACCAGAAACCTGACCTGGCAGGGATCGCTGGAGCATCGCTACACGGGTTGCTGGTGAGCTATCGCACAGGCAGATCTCACCAGCAACCAGTGACCAGCCCCCCAGCCAGCAGCGACGCACTGAAGCGATGCTGCGCTTGGTAACTAAGGTAAATATCGGGTAACCAACCCGATATTTACCTTGGTTACCAGCGCACGCAGCTAAACGTGCAGAGAGCATGGAGCAGCGCACACTGCTTAGCGCTGGCTCCCTGCTCTCCTAGCTACAGTACACATCGGGTTAATTACCTGATGTGTGCTGCAGCTACATGTGCACAGAGCAGGATTCGCGCACACTGCTTAGCGCTGGCTCCCTGCTCTCCTAGCTACAGTACACATCGGGTTAATTACCCGATGTGTGCTGTAGCTACACGTGCAGAGAGCAGCGCACACTGCTTAGCGCTGGCTCCCTGCTCTCCTAGTTACAGCACACATGGGGTTAATTACCGGATGTGTACTCTGCTACACGTGCAAGGAGCAGGAGCCGGCACTGACAGTGAGAGCGGCGGAGGCTGGTAACGAAGGTAAATATCGGGTAACCAAGGACAGGGCTTCTTGGTTACCCGATGTTTACCGTGGTTACCAGTGTCCGCAGAAGTCGGCTCCTGCTGCCTGCACATTTAAGTCCCCTTTACACACTAAGACTTTCTAGCGATCATGCTGCACAGCGGGAAACAAAGGACCAAAGAATGGTCCTAAACGATTTGTAGCGATCAGCAACTTCACAGCAGGGGCCAGGTCGCTGATGTGTTTCACACACTGCAATGTCGCTGGGGAGGTCGCTATTACGTCACAAAACCGGTGACGTTACAGCGATGTCGTTTGCGATGTTGCAGTGTGTAAAGCCACCTTAACGATCAGCGATTTCACAGCAGGGGTCAGGTCCCTGCTTAGTGTCACATATAACTAGATCGCTGGTGAGACCCCTTATTACGTCACAAAACCTGTGACTTAGCAGCGATCTCGCTAGCGATCTCGTTATGTGAGAAGTACCCCTTAGATATGAACATCAGGAGTGAAAGTACAAGCTGATTTTATTTCAACATGGCAACTACAAACTAGTAAAAAAAAAAAAAATGAAAAGTGAAAAGCAATGTAATCATAAAAAGTGTTAACAAAATGAACTAATGTCTTTCTTAATCAATCAAGCCCCATTAATCAACTAACAATGTGAAAGCACGTATTTAGCAAATTGAAGTAATGTGAAATTTACACATTATAACCTATTGAAAACCTTTTACATTGTACTGTAAAGCCCGACATTCACATTTGATAGGTGCCTTGCAATGAACAATCATTATTCCACCATCTCAGATGGCTCTTCCATACACAGGAGTGCTCACTAAGGCTCTGTGCCCACTTGTGCGTAATGCATGCAGTTACGCTGCGTTCTGCACTGCAGCGTAACTGTATGTATCCTGCATCTCCTGCACAATCTATGAAGATTGTACATAATCCATGCCAATGTGGCGTTTTAGAACGCAGCAATTTGTATGCTGCCAAATCGCTGCGTTCTAAAAAGCAACATGTCACTTCTTTGTGCGCTTTGCATGCTGTCTCCATTCTGTCTATAGGGAGAGGCAGCATCCAGAGCGCACGAAATCTGCAGTCGGCAAAGTTTCAGAACGGAGCTTTTCAACTGCGCTCTGAAGCGGATAGGCAGTGACAAAACGCTGTGGTGCAGAGCGCACACACGTAGGCACATAGCCTCAGTGCTATTTTTACAGTGATCAGTCACTGCACATGTCTAGCAGCAGCTTATCTCCAGTAGACAATACAATCAACAGTCTAATTTAGGACATGCCGGATCGACGTTTCCCTCAAAATAAATGTTCTGAGGCTCCCATAGCACATTAGACTGTTGGCCAAACTTCTCGTCATCGATATGTTTTGAAGCAAAATCTAATTAATCTAACACACACATTTGTACTGTTCATGTCTAAGCATATGTAAACAAAGAGGAAAAAAGATCCCATCGGTAATATCAAAAGACCTAATGAAAATGCTACAAAATGGTTTATGTATGCACAATTTCAAGTCTTTGCTGTAACAAGAAAAATCTTATTGAATGCTTGGTAAAATAGCAACATTTTGGTCTGAAGCAAAGTTCAAGCTGCATTAATAGATTTAAACTGTGTATAACAAGAAAAAAAGTTCTATAGTCTTATTAAAAGTAAGCTAAGCAGCAGTATTACACATCTAGCTGCAGTTGAAAAGGCAAATAAGGTTTTCATGTGTAGACTGAGGGAAAGTTAGAAAAAAATGTTCTAAAGTAACATTGTCTCTCTATGCAGGGCTGGAAACTTGACAGTAGGGGACGTGTTTCTAGGCCCCACTTACAAATCCACATTTGCCTCTTATTCACATTAGGCACACATGCCTTTGAGATGGTATTCAGGCAGAAATGCAGTCTCCAACATAGGAGAATTCATGGGCCTCTGTGGTAAAAAAAAAGATTGCAGACATCTAGAAAGTCCCGAAAAGTTGATGCAGTTCCTCTATAATTGTATTTCACTGCAGATTGTGGAGTATACAGATAATAGATTGTATAACTTCCCATTAATATTTCTTGGTTGTCACACACAGATGTCATATCAATTTAAAAAAGTCACTGACCCTCAATTAAAGGGTTGGGATTTAACCTGTAATTGTGGAGCTCCTCTGCAGCATACAGTATTCTCAACAGGAAAAAAAAATATGTTCCAGCAATCCCGTAAAATCTTTCCGTCTTTATTGTTGTATGTTTGAAATTCTCCTATAACTCAACAAAAATGTGGAAGTGTCAGTGTGTTTTAAATTGCCAATCCAGATAATGGTGATGAAACCGGTCTTTGAGCGCTAATGATGGATCAGATTCTAAATGTTCTTTTGAAGATTAGGCTTTATTGTTAAAAAGATAAAGCTCTTGTTATCACTTCACAATGCGTTTCAGCAAGATCCCCTTGCTTTCCTCAGGTGTCACCTGAGGAAAGCAAGGGGATCTTGCTGAAACGCGTTGTGAAGTGATAACAAGAGCTTTATCTTTTTAACAATAAAGCCTAATCTTCAAAAGAACATTTAGAATCTGATCCATCATTAGCGCTCAAAGACCGGTTTCATCACCATTATCTACATTGCCTACTCCTGAAGGGGAATCCGGCAAAGAGCTGCTGAGGATCACAGAATCTATCAGTTCACTTTGATTAATCCAGCGGGAGGACGGAGAGCCGACCTGAAAGCTCCAGGATCAAAGGAGTCGGTGAACCAGGAGCCATCAGCGTTAAGCCTCCAGCTCCATCCAGCCAAAAGGATCAGATAACACCAGTTACCACAGCCCCTCAAAACCAGAGGAATTACACGCTCATCACCGAGGTTGTGCGAGGGCGCACAACTAAAGCAGGTGAGCAGCTTCTAACTACACTAATCTAACACAAATACATCGGGTGCTCTTAGATTGCGCTATTGATTTATTTTACAGTTAAATTGCCAATCCATCTTTAACCCCTTAGCCAAGGCAAATTTTTGTTTTTCCTCCTTTTAATATAAGGGCTTTTAAGATGTAGGAATTTTCTGAATTGTTTTTTTGGAAGACCATCTCACTCTTCCAATGCCTGTGTGTTACCAGTAGCATCGAACTCCCATTGTTCATATTTGCCTATGAAGGGAGCCTTTTATTTTACCAGAAGTTTATTATTTATTTTTTTTTTCCTTGGTAACATATTAGGCTATATATCATTTTTTTTAAATTGCTTTTACTCTCTTAAGGACCCATGCTATGTTATGTATATCATGGGTCATGTTCCTCCTGATGACTTCTGTGTCTGTCATTTCAGTATTCCTGTGAAAGCCAGCACATGGCCAGCATTCATAGACTGTTATTTCTTATATATATCTATATATATATAATTGCCTTATTCTGTCTGTCTGTCTGTCTGTCTTGCTCCAAAATGACGTCATTAGTGACAACCGTCGCATTGACCGCTCGGCTTGGCCTGACCCCACCCCCCGCACGGATTGGCCACTCGGCCAGGCCCCACCCCTCACGGATTGGCCGCTCGGCCTGGCCCCCCCGCACGCATTGGCCACTCGGTCAGGCCCCGCCCCCTCAATCATTGGATGCTCGGCCTGGCCCCGCCCCCGCACGCATCTCCCGAACCCACACGGAGCCCCGACTCCCAGGTGACTGCTGCACCACCGTGAACCCACACCGGCAACCCAGCCGAGAAATACCCTTGCGTTGCTGGGATCGTGTTGGAGCCGGCGTACGCTGGTAACCAGTTTTATGAATGAAAAGATATATGTGTCAGGCCATAGTCAGTCTATACCTTGGTAGCTAGGTATTGGTGGCATCCTCAAAAGAGGTTTGAGGTTAGGATTGCCGCACTGTATCACCAGGTTTAAGACGACTTGGTTTCCTTTTCTTTGTGTCCCTGCGGCTAGCAGGATTTTAATCATATCATTGTGGTTTTGATTTTACTCGCCCTCAGTGAGCCTAGGTTCACTTTTTACCAGCACGTCAAATAAAAGTTATATTTTAGGTCTCTTACATTTGCACCTTTTTGCCTGGATTCAGCTATTTGCTACGGTTGATACTGTGGATCCTCTGGGTACTTTGCTATTTTTGACAGCAGGAGACCAACAAACAAAAAATGAACCAGCACTGTCGCTTTGAATAGTTACCTGATGTGTACCATGGTTACTAGCTTACCCCGGCTCCCGACACACGTGTGCCGGAGTCGGCGTACCATGGTACACATCGGGTAACTATGGAAACCGCTTTGCATAGTTACCCGGGCCACGGCCCCGCACACTGTGCCTGCTCGGCCACGCGCCCCCCCCACACTATGCCCGCTCAGCCACACGCCCCCCCACACTATGCCCGCTCGGCCACACCCCCCACACTTTGCTGGCTTGGCCACGCCCCCCACACTTTGCCCGCTCGGCCACGCCCCCCGCACACATTGGTCACCTATTAGACACCTCCCCCCAAGGACTACTACTCTTATTAGACTCCTCCCTCCAGGACTACTCCTCCTATTATCCTCCTCTCTCCGCAGGACTACTCCTACTATTATCCTCCTCTCTCCCCAGGACTAATCCTATTATCCTCCTCTCTCCCCAGGACTACTCCTATTATCCTCTCTCCCCAGGACGACGACTCCTCTTCCCCCAGGACTACTCCTCATATTATATTCCTCACCTCCATGATTACTCCTATTATACTCCTCTCTCCCCAGGACTACTCCTCCAACACATACACACACAGCACAAAACATACCTCCCCCAAAACACACACACACACCTACACAAACCGCGCAACACACACACAGCACCACACACAACTCTGCAGACACACTGTACTCCACAAACAACGCAACACACACAAACAACACCGCTCTCACACACCCCCACACCCAGTCAACACCCAGAACATTTACAGCGCCCTACACAAACACTTGGCAACTACACACAACATCTATATATATAACAAAAATCATACATTAACTACACAATAAATTCTAGAATACCCAATGCGTTAGAATCGGGCCACCTTCTAGTATAAGTATATATATATATATATATATATATATATATATATATATATATAAATTTGTTATGTATATACTAGTGCACCTCAGTAAATTAGAATATCATCAAAAAGTTAATTTATTTCAGTAATTCAATACAAAAAGGGAAACGCATATATTGAGCCATTACAAACAGAGTGATCTATTTCAAGTGTTTTATTTCTATTAATGTTGATGATTATGGCTTACAGCCAATGAAAACCCAAAAGTCATTATCTTAGAAAATTACCACAAAACACCTGCAAAGGCTTCTTAACCCTGCTGTTCTGTTTGGGTCATAATGACCCGTAGACAATTTTTTTGTGGCCCTGTAGTTATTTTTCTATAAGTTTCTAAAACTTGAGGTTACTTGTCTTTTCCTCATTTGGGGGGACCTAGCTATGACTATTTTTTTTTTTGTGAGTGTGTGTGTTTACTTTTAGCTACACGCCGATTTGTACACTTGTCGTGTTCGGGTCATAGTGACCCGGCACCATTTTTTACAGCTGTGAGGCCATATTTTCAGTGAAATAAAGGAGTTATAATCTCAGGTGGGTCTACTTATTGCATCTACTATTGTATATCAATTTATTTATTTCCTAAATTATTTCAATGGGGTTGTACACACGATCTGCCGGGTGTATGCTTGGAGATCTGCGCACCATAAAAATGACTTTATATTGATTGTTTTTGGTGCGCAGTCTATACTAAAATGTAGAGCACATCCAGAGAGATCACTAGGTTTGCACTACACGTGTATATTCTGCGCAGAACGCGCTGTGTAAGAGGGCCTTATTTTATAAAGCTGAGCTCTAAAGGCCTCCAAATGATTTTTTTTTTTTTTGCTAAGTAAGGGTAAGTTCACACAGTGCATTTTTCGCGGCGTTTTTGCGCGTTTTTCTGGTGCGTTTTTGCTCAGAAAATGCTGTGACATTGCTTTCCTAGAAAAGTCTGAGTTTTCATTTTTGCTGTCTGCACACAGCGTTTTTTTTAGCTGCGTTTTTCTGCTGCACACAAAAACGCAGCATGTCAATTATTTTTGCGTTTTTCACTGCGTTTTCCACCCATTGAGTTCAATGAGATGTTCAAAAATGCAATGAAAAACGCAAGTTGCAAATATAGTTGCGTTTTAGTGCGTTTCTATAAACTAAACTAAAAACTAAAAACGCAGCTATAAACGCTAGGGGTGGGTAGTAAAGTGACATGTACAGGAAGAGGATTCCTTCTGTCAGTAAACACAGAAGCGTGAATCCTCCCGGTACCGCCACCGCTGCTTCAATCTTCCGTGCGGCACCATGTCCGCTCCCGTGCGGCGCCATGGCCGGGCAGAAGGTGGAAGCAGCTGTGAAATCAAAAGTGAATAGTAGAAAAAAAATGTCATACTCACATGTCTGCAGACTCCCAGTGGCATGTCCGCTCCCAGCTCCTCTCCCGATACTGCCGCTCCGGCTGTGTGCTCTCAGGCACGTCCGATATCTGCAGGACCTGGCAATGGATCACCTGATGCAGTCACCTGACGCATCAGCTGATCGTAAGTCTCGCAGTGACGCCGGCGCTCAGCCGGCTTCACCTATCAGCTGATGCTGTTAGGAGACTTCATCAGCTGATTACCGGCAGCTCCTGCAGCATCGGACGGTTTCAGACTCCGCTCCAGGAGCTGCCGGTAATCAGCACATAAGTCAGTTTATTTTTTTTGCACTGATACATCAGCTGATTGTATAAACGGCTTTTATACAATCAGCTGATGTGTGATGTGATTCACATCCTAGAACCTGACACATCATCTGATCGCTTTGCCTTCCAGCAAACTGATCTGATGATATTGGATCCGGATTGGACAGCGCGGGTCCTTGACCTAGGATTACTGCGGAGGGGGGCTCTTTATGTCAATAAAGATGGAGTCAATAATTGTGTTGTGTTTTATTTCTAATAAAAATATTTTTCTGTGTGTTGTGTGGTGGCCATGTCTAATATTGGCGTAACACCATGAATTTCGGGCTTAGGGCTAGCTGATAATATACAGCTAGCCCTAACCCCATTATTACCCAGCAAGCCACCCATCACCAGGGCAGCTGGAAAAGTTGGGTACAGCGCCAGAAGATGGCGCTTCTATGAAAGCGCCATTTTCTGGGGTGGCTGCGGACTGCAATTCGCAGCGGGGGTGCCCAGAAAACATGGGCACCCTGCACTGCAGATTCCAATCCACAGCTGCCTAGTTGTACCTGGCTGGACTCAATAATTGGGTGAAGCCCACATCATTTGTTTTTTAAATTATTTCATGAAATTCATGAAATAATTTAAAAAAAAAAAAAGGGCTTCCCTATATTTTTGGTTCTTAGCTGGGTACAAATAGGCAGCTGGGGGTTGGGGGCAGCCCGTACCTGCCTGCTGTACCTGGCTAGCATACAAAAATATGGCGAAGCCCACGTCATTTTTTTGGGGGGGCAAAAAACTCCTGCATACAGTCCTGGATGGAGGATGCTGAGCCTTGTAGTTCTGCAGCTGCTGTCTGCTCTCCTGCATAAACTATTGGATGGAGTATGCTGAGCCTTTTAGTTCTGCTCCCCCTGCCTCTCCTTCCAGCATACAGTCTTGTATGTAGCATGCTGAGCCTTGTAGTTCTGCAGCTGTCTGCTCTCCTGCATACACTAGTGGAGAATGAAGAACATATTGAAGAAGGAAATGACATCAGACCTTTTTTTTTTCTTCAACAATCTTTAATGGCATTATTCACTGATAAAAAATGCATAAAAATGCAGCAAAACACAGCCAAAAACTCACCAAATCGTGGTAAAAACGCATGTGTTTTTGCCGCGTTTTCTTGCCGCGGATGTGTTTTTGTGCGTTTTTTGCCGCAAAAAAACGCACAAAACGCAGCGTCAAAAAAAACGCAATGTGTGAACCTAGCTATAGTCTGTCTTTCTGGCTTATCTCCTTGTTTTCAGAAGGGTTCTTTTCTTCTCTGCTCTTATCAGTACACATATGCTTGCACACTTAGGGTACCTTCACACTTTAGCGATGCAGCAGCGATCCGACCAGCGATCTGACCTGGTCAGGATCGCTGCTGCATCGCTACATGGACGCTGCGCTTGCACGGAGCCGGCGTCTGGAAGCTGCGGACACTGGTAACTAAGGTAAACATCGTGTATGGTTACCCGATGTTTACCTTAGTTACCAGCTCACACCGCTTAACTTAGCATGTGCAGGGAGCAGGAGCCGGCACTGGCAGCATGAGAGCTGCGGAGGCTGGTAACGAAGGTAAATATCGGGTAACCACCTTGGTTACCCGATGTTTACCTTGGTTACAGCTTACCGCAGGCTGTCAGACGCTGGCTCCTGCTCCCTTCACATTCAGGATTGTTGCTCTCTCGCTGTCACACACAGCAATGTGTGCTTATCAGCAGGAGAGCAACAATAAAAAAACGAACCAGCACTGTGTGTAACGAGCAGCGATCTCACAGCAGGGGCCAGATCGCTGCTCAGTGTCACACACAGCGAGATCGCTAATGAGGTCACAAAAGACGTGACTCAGCAGCGATCTCAGTAGCGATCTCGCTGTGTGTGAAGTACCCCTTAGCCATTTGACCTTTCAGTTTCTTTGGACAGCAGCTCTGTTCCAGGCTGAATCTTGGCTTTTTACAGGTATTTAGCTTGTTATGGTATTCTTATTCAGTTCTGTTGTTACATTGTATATTGTAAAGGAATACTTTTATTTTATTTTATTACATGTACTTAGTGTTATTACTGTGTGATTCTGTAAGCTATAGGTCAGTGCATACTGTCTGCATAGCTAACAAACTTATTTCAGCTTAAGGTACCTTCACACATAACGAGATCGCTAGCGAGATCGCTGCTGAGTCACGGTTTCTGTGACGCAGTAGCGATCCCGTTATCAATCTCGTTATGTGTAACATCTACCAGCGATCAGGCCCCTGCTGTGAGATCGCTAGTCATTGCAGAATGGTACAGGCCATTTTCTTCAAAAGCGATGTCCTGCTGGGCAGGACACATCGCTGTGTTTGGCAGTGTGACAGGGTCGCTACTGCGACCTGTATCGTTCCTGCATCGTTAGTAAGGTCTGACTGTGTGACATCTCACCAGCGACCTCCCAGCGACTTACCAGTGCTCCCTATCAGGTCGCATCGTTTTCAGGATCGCTGGTAAGTTGTTGTGTGTGACTGGGCCTTAAGAGCTGTTTTTTTTTTTTTTTTTCCTTGGCTCCACCTGTTTTTTTTTTTGAAGTAGGGGGTTATTTACAATTGAAAGACTCAATGTGTTTACAAGTGACGTAGTATTCTCACTGCTCTGACTGAATGATTAGCATATTAGGTATGTTTTGATGTAGTATTGAAGCTCTTATTGTTTTTGAAGCTGGTTGTTTTTTTTTCTCAGATTTTATTATTATTGTTTACTTATGGAGGATTTTTTTTATTCCAGTGTTGTCTAACCCGTGCAAATTTTGACTGTATAATTTCAAAATGATGCTTAGACGTAGATGGCGTGAAACTGAATTAGTAGAGTTAATCCATACCTCTGATTCAGATGACATTCCAGTGGAAAACGTGAGTGAAGAGGAGGACTACATTAGTGAGGTGGAATTAAATGTAGAAAACTCAGATTCAGAAATAGAAACTGATGAGGAACATGGTAGTTTGCTATTTTTCGTTTTGCTTATTACTAAGTTTTTTCTGAATAAAAAAAAAAAGATTTCAATTTGTTTTCTATTTTTTTTATTTCCAAACATGTTCCCATACAGTCTAGTAAGCAAAATGTATAAAAATAATTGAGTTAGAGTATCTAAAATCAAGATTTAATAAACCGGGTCATAGTGACCCAGGAGCAATACAAGTGTATAGTACATGGGAACAGAACAGCAGGGTTAAGCGTTTAAAATGGGCCCTTAGGCCCTGTGCGCACTGGAAAATGGAATTTTCTTAAGAAAATTTCGCAGCGTCTGAAAAATTACCGCACCCGCGGTAAAAAAACGCGGCAATCCGCACCCAAAAACCGCATGCGGTTTGCTGCGGTTTTACCGCGGTATTGTTCACGGTATTGCCGTGGTTTTGCCGCATGCGGGTTGGTACATGTGCTTTAATGCATTCAATGCAATAAAGCACATTAAAAAAAAGGAAAAAAAAAATATTTCCTTCTGAGATAGATAGCATACAGATAAATAGATAGAAGGATCGATAGAGGGATAGATAATGTCCCTGTGAGCACACGCTGCATTTCTCCTGAGCGGTAATGTGTTGTTCACATTACCGGCCATAGGAAATGCTCTGTGGTTACCTCTGCTGTCTCGTTGCGAGGCTGCATTCAGCACTGTGTGTCAGTCGCGGCTGGATGCAAGCTTCGCAGGACGTGGATTACGCCGGAGCTGTGTGTTTCGGGGGGGTTAATAAAACGGTGAACCAGGGGCTTTTTTGTGTTTTATTTAAAATAAAGGATTTTTCGGTGTTTTTTTTTTCACTTTACTTACGGGTTGATCATGTCAGCTGTCACATAGATGCTGCCATGATGAAGCCTGGACTTAAATGGCGGCGATCCGCTGTCATTTAACTCATTATTACCTGGATAGCCACCGCATCACGGCATCTGGAAGAGCCGGGGACACTCCGGGACTGCCGCATAATGGATGCGACAGTCCCGGGGCAGCTGTGGGCTGATATTCTCGGCTGCAGGAGGGGGGGGGCGCATTAACCCTGCCCCTCGCCCTCCCCAGCCTGAGAATACCGGGCCGCCGCTGTGTGCTTACCTCAGCTGGAAGGTAAAAATACAGCGGAGCCCACGTGGTTTTTTTTCTATATGTCCGTTTGATTTGTATGTGTATTCTATATGTCTGTGTGTGTGTGATGTGTGTGTGTTCTATGTCTGAGATGTGTGTGTTTACTCTCTGCTCCGCTTCCTGTTCCTGTCATAATGACATCACTTCCCTGCAAACCGCAGGGCAGCGATGAACATTACCACTGGTAAACCGTGAAATACCGGAGGGAATAACGCAGGAAAACGCAATGAACCGCACAGAATTTGCTGCCTGCGTTATTCCCTGCAGGATTTCACGTTTATATGGCAGTCAATGTAGTGAAATCCTGCAGCGACGTGCGGAAAAGAAGTGACATGCAATTGTTTTTGCTGCGGGAATCCCGCAGCAAAACATGCAGCTGTCAAAATCCACATAGTGCGCACAGCATTTTTTTCCCATAGGTTTTGCTGGTGACTCACTGCAGAGATGTTATGAACATAACATGCAGCGAAACATCCGCAAAACCGCAGGAAATCTGAAGCAAAAAACGGCAAGTGCGCACAGGGCCTTAGTCTGGTTTAGTAAGCTACACAATCATGGGGAAGACTGCTGACTTGACAGATGTCCGGAAGGCAGTCATTGATACACTCCACAACGAGGGTAAGCCACAAAAGGTCATTGCTAAAAAAACCCTTGCTGTTCAGAGTGCTGTATCCAAGCATATAATAATATAAATATAATATAATATATTATAATATAATATATAATATAATAATGGAAAGTTGAGTGGAAGCAGAAAGTTTGGTAGAAAAAGTGCACAAGCAACCAGGATATCTGCAGCCTTGATAGCATTTTTAAGAAAAGGCCATTCAAAAATTTGGGGGAGATTCACAAGGAGTAGACTGCTGCTGGAGTCAGTGCTTCAAGATCAACCACACACAGATGTATCCAGGACATGGGCTACAAGTGTTGCATTACTTGTGTCAAGCCACTCATGACCAATAGACAACACCAGAAACATCTTACCTGGACCAAGGAGAACAAGAACTTGACTGTTGCTCAGTGGTCCAAGGTGTTGTTTTCAGCTGAAAGTAAATTTTGCATTTCATTTGGAAATCAAGGTCCCAGAGTCTGGTGGAAGAATTGAGATGCACACAATTGAAGCTGCTTGAGGTCTAGTGTGACGTTTCCAGTCAGTGATGGTTTGGGGTGGCATGTCATCTGCTGGTGTATGTCCACTATGTTTTATGAAGACCAAAGTCAGCACAGCCGTCTACCAGGAAACTTTACAGCACTTAATGCTTCCCTCTGCCGACAAGCTTTTTTGGAGATTGAAATTTCAATGCTTCATATCCCAAAAGTGTAAACCATTACAGCTCTCTGAAAATGACATAAGCAAAAAAATTTTTTTTCTTCAAAATTTCAGATCCCCCCCCCTCCAAACAGATGCTATATGTTTGGTTGGAATCTATGTAGTCATACAGACCTGGAGAATCACACTGCCAAGTCAGTTTTATAGTAAAATGAACTCGTGAAATAAAAAACCCAAAGCACAGTTGCAGAATTTCACACTTTTTGCTATTTCGGCACACTTAGAAAGTATGAATGGCTTATAGGTGTGTGTGTGTGTGTGTGTACGTTGTTTTTTATTGAAATTTTCTAAAACATAAATGCACATATTACTTAAAACATACATATGACAATGGTTAGGAAATGCCTGCAATCACATTCAGGCTGCATTACCATCAGATAATAATTAGCAAAATATATATTCCAAATGGGGTTACTTTTGACTCCAGGAAAAATAAACCAAAAACTTTGAGGGGGGGGATAGAAGAAGGGGAGAAGAAAGCGGATCTGAAACAGGTACCTCTCTTGCATATAAATCAACCAACATGGGTGCTTACCCTAGTTTGTCTTTGAGTTGTGCGGACGTACCTATACCCGGATAGACTTCCAACACCTAGAAGTATCTCTATGCAGTCATTCTCATAAAGGTAATTCTATACAGGCGCTTCTCCCTTTTATAGTTGCTCTTGAAACCACACTGTAGGTTGTCATCCTGAATGCATTGTGGAAGCAGAGAGATGAAACTTTCCCAAGTTGCAAAGAAGGCCTGCACCTTTTCCCTCTCTATGTAGGGAGGCCTTAGCCCATTCTTTTTGAAGCAAAAATTACAATTTGTTTAAAACAAGTCTCAAAAGGAGTAGCTTTGTCATGGATCCATCTTCAACCTTATCTCATGATTTTAATCAGGAGATACCCAGAGTATATCGATGCAATATAAAAAATTCAAAGAGCTTTTTTTTGGATAAAACCCAAAACTTTATTAAGCAATTAAATACATATTAAAATAACAGGGAGACACACCTTTTGAAGGACGGAAAATATGCCTCTAATTTAAGCACACATAGGTATGTTAGTCAGATTAAACGCAATTATTCAAGACTTTTATGTCTACAAACATTAATACAACAACCTTGAACATTTGTACATGTCCAAAAAAGGAAGTGACAATGTAGTATTAAAATCAATTTTTATTGAAATATGAATTAAAATCATATAAATAATTACACTAGAAAAACAGCAAGAAAAAGTGCTAGATGATAAATATATTGTTAAGGGTCATGGACAGGACATCAAATTTTATTATTCCATAATAGTACCAAGTATATAGATTTCATTGGAAAAATTTGACAAATAATTACCACCTGTGTTAAATATATATGACCAAAAAATGTCAGGCAAAGTTACTTTCAAAAGGGATTCCTGTTTACTACAATAAAGTGCTAATGTGCTATTGGAAAGGGAAAATAGAAGCCACCAAAATGGATGGAATAGTTATATAAATAGTTAAATGAATTATATCAAAAACATCCAAACAATAGTTTAAACGGCCATCCTATAGGGTGCAACCCTCCCAAGCCTCATCCTATAGGGTGCAACCCTCCCAAGCTATCCTATAGGGTGCAACCCTCCCAAGCTATCCTATAGGGTGCAACCCTCCCAAGCTCCTCCAAATCTATATACTTGGGACTATTATGGAATAATAAAATTTGATGTCCTGTCCATGACCCTTAACATTATATTTATCATCTAGCACTTTTTCTTGCTGTTTTTCTAGTGTAATTATTTATATGATTTTAATTCATATTTCAATAAAAATTGATTTTAATACTACATTGTCACATCCTTTTTTGGACATGTTCACACATGTTCAAGGTTGTTGTTCATATTGTATTGAAGTGCAGTTCTATTTAGGACTAAT
Organism: Anomaloglossus baeobatrachus; assembly: GCF_048569485.1. Lineage (NCBI taxonomy): Eukaryota > Metazoa > Chordata > Amphibia > Anura > Aromobatidae > Anomaloglossus > Anomaloglossus baeobatrachus. Next base: position 126,988,217 of record NC_134362.1, read on the forward strand.
GTTGAAAAACATTAATACAAGCATAACAGATGTATGCCACATAAGTGTCACTACTATTGCCGAAATTATTAAAGATTGGACAGTATAAGCGGCGGTGCGGTGGTTTCTTGATTATATGAAGGTGTAATAAAGCCCTCACCTATATATACGCAATATCGTTCATACTTTCCAATATTATGATTAGCCTAAAGCATATTAGCCACATATAGTTTAGTTGCTGTAATGACGTAAATGTGCACTATCAACTGTCTATGCGTTAAATATAACTATGTGCACACAGTAATCCTGAATTGGGATGATATAAGTGGCAATGTTGCGATTTTTCATTCATATAAGGTGTAACAAAGCTTTCACCTATATAAGCACAGCACCGCTAACATCATCCAACTAAACATTATCACTAGCATGAGATATATAAACTAATATATGCAATCAATTTACAGTGATAGCGCCCCTTCACATTGTCAGTTGTCCACAGATTAAATATAATATCATGTACAGGATCATCAAAAAATTGGACAACATAAGCAGCAATGCGGCAGTTTTTTTTAAATATATAAATGGAAAAAAATTGTTACCTATAAGTACGCAATGCTGTTAGTACAGTCAAACCGATTGTAATCCTCTACATAAAACACGTTGAAATGTATAATCACTCTGACAATGTGCACTACCAACTGTTTGTAAATTAAGCATATCCCCATGCACAGAAGCAACTATTCTATATATAAGGTATATTAATGCTAGTGAAAATTCACCTATTCTGTAGCGATGTGCAGTATATTTGTGAATAGAATAGCACACCTGTTATAAATCACTGAGTGCACGTGTGAGTCCAAATGCTGTTAAGTGCTTGTAAAGTACATATGGCAATGCCCGCATCTATACACGTACATCTAGTCACATAATACACATGTATATGTGAAAGCGCAACTACATTGAAGCAAATCTGACAATAAATGACATAAATTCATTACCTCGGTGTAGGGCTACCCGTCCTTCCACCTTGACGTACTTTCCGCAATAGCTTCTTCACAAAGAGGCATGTGATGGATCCATACCTGCAAAATTGCCTTAATACTGATTGCCACTATAAAATGCAGTAGTTTACGAGCTCCCGGAGAGCATGTGTACTTATCTGTCTCTAAATATCTAAAGATGGCCCATAAAGGTTCATCACGAGCAAAGTTTGTCAGATGTGTGGTAGTGAACTGTCATATTCTAGTCGAGAAGGGCCGAATGGCGGGGCATGACCACAGGCAGTGGAATAAATTGGCTTCAGGGGAGCGGCACTTAAAACACTCAGATTCTGTGACTCTTCTGCTGGGTTAGATAAGATCTATGACAGATTTTCAATCTCCTTTCTAGAAAATGTGCTGAATGGAGGAATTTGTGTGCTTGATCCAGAGATTGCAGGATTATCGATCTGCCATTTTGTTAGCGGAAATTGCGATTGCTCACAATTCAGAGCGACATGGATAAATTTGTATTTGGCGGCTATTTGGCCAGACAAGGAGTTAGATTTAGTGAGCTATCTAAGCAGGTATGGACTCCATTCCTGCTCCGGAAGATGTGCTAGTATCTTTGTCACATAACTCTTAAGGCCCCGTCACACACAACGAGATCGCTAACGAGATCGCTGCTGAGTCACAGTTTCTGTGACGCAGCAACGATCTCGCCAGCGATCCCGTTATGTGTGACACCTACCAGCGATCAGGCCCCTGCTGTGAGATAGTTAGTCGTTGCCAAATGGTCCGGACCATTTTCTTTAAAGGCGATGTCCTGCTTGGCAGGACGCATCGCTGTGTTTGACACCTACCAACGACCTCCTAACACGGTCCCAACGCCCGCCGACATCGTTATACAGATCGCTGATCGTTACTGCGTCGTCGGTAAGGTCTGACTGTGTGACATCGCACCAGCGACCTCCCAGCGACTTACCAGCGACCCTTATTAGGTCGTATCGTTGTCGGGATCGCTGGTAAGTCGTTGTGTGTGACTGGGCCTTTAGCCTGCAGATAATGAAAAGGGAATTTTTTGGTAGGGTATTTAGACTGAAGTGCTTTCATTGAATACATATGGAGTTCCTGTATATGTACCAGGTGTTTGACAGATGTTATAACCTGCGAGTACCACCTATAAAATGAGTGGCCATGTTGGAAATGGGGGTTGCCAATGAGAAGGAGAGACATCTGAGGAGAGAGTCGGAACTGTCGGCGTATTTTCTGCCATGCCTTCCATGTGGCTGTTAGGAGTGGATTCCCTCTCACCTCAGCCGGCAGCTCAGTATAAGAGAGGTGTAAGAAGGCAGGAAGAGCCAGCCCCAGTGTGAGACAGCACTCTAGGCCATACTGGGCATAGCAGGAGGTCCCTTTCAGTCCACTGCCACCTGGAACTGGTATGCTAAATTATAGTGTTTATTATGAGGGAAGTTTACCCCCCATTTCCCCTCAGCTGTTGGAGTAGTTTATAGGCTATACAGAGTTTTTTTTTACTCCCCCCGATAACTGAGCGGTGTGAGTATTTGATCCTCTGCTCCTCCTTGGGAGCCAGGTAGAGGGAGAGTGTGAAAGAGAAGACATGAAATTTCTGTCATTTTAATTAGGTTAGCGCTGCCTAGGTACGATAGACTAAAGTCCTTCAATGTTTTTAAGGTGGACTCTATGTTTTTCATATATACTGTATTTTTCGCTTTATAAGACGCACTTTTGTTCCCCCCAAATTTTGGGGGACAGTAGGGGGTGCGTCTTATAAGCCGAATATACGGAGTAGGTATATATATATATGTACACTGCAAGGTCCACGGGAGGTGGGGGCAGCAGCTCTGGAGTGCAGGGGAACGCTGCAGGCTGCAGCCTTTGATCTCCTGCTCCCGCTCATATAATATGCACAGCCGCTGTCCGTCTCCAATGGTGCTGAAATCGCACGCAGTGATGGGCTGGGGGAGCGGTGCATATTATATGAGCCTGCGCCCTCCTTTGATCGCACATGCACCCCCCTGTGTTAGATTTGGCCCCCAGGCTGCTGCTCATTCTAAAATAAAAAATCTTTACTTACCCCTGCAGCGTTTCTCCCCGTGTCCCTGCTTCCACTGTGATCAGGCAGGCAGAGATCTCAGGCTGCTGTGCCGATCACATGACCGCACTCAGAACCAGGAAGTAACGAAGAGAAGCACGGAGGGACACAGGAGGGAGCTCAGCGCTGGAGGAGGTAAGGAAAGAGGGTTTTATTTTACTATGGGCAGCAGCCTGGGGGCGATATCTAACACAGGGGGACTTGTGCGATCTATAGGGGCCATGGGCAGCACTATGGGGGCGATATCTAACACTGGGGGACTTGTGCGATCTATATAGGGGCCATGGGCAGCACTATGGTGGCGATATCTAACACAGGGGGACTTGTGCGATCTATAGGGGCGATGGGCAGCACTATGGGGGCGATATCTAACACAGGGGGACTTGTGCGATCTATATAGGGGCCATGGGCAGCACTATGGGGGCGATATCTAACACAGGGGAACGTGTGCAATCCATAGGGGACCATAGGCAGCACAGGGGAATGTATTCAATACATAGGGGGCCATAAGCAGCACAGGGGAACGTGTGCAATCCATAGGGGACCATAGGCAGCACAGGGGAATGTATGCAATCCATAGGGGGCCATAGGCAGCACAGGGGAATGTGTGCCATCACAAGGGGGCTATATTCAATATAAGGGGGCCATATCCAGATTAAGGGGGCTAATTTTAGGATGGGGGGGCTATGAGGGACATATATCCTATATGATTTGTTGAGGGACACTGGCATTATAAGATGGACCCCATTTAACATTAAAAAAAAATAATTCTCTTTTCCTTCATCAAATTTGGGGGGGTGTCTTATAATCAGGTGCGTCTTATAAAGAGAAAAATACGGTAGATTGTTATTGGTTTTATACAATTTAGCCGGATGCCACAGATATTTAAGTGGTCCATTGACAGGGGAAAACCAATGCTTACAGTGGTTTGGAGAGGTCGCGCAACATCATTACTTCTGTTTTGTCCCAATTAATATTATAACCTGATAGGCCTCCTACGTCTTCCAGTTCTTGTATGAGATAGTGCAGGACTTGTTTGGGGTTAGTTACTACCAGCAGAATATCATCCGCAAACGCGGCAACCTTTACCTCCATAGAGCCCATTTTGAGTCCTTTAAAAGTAGGAGGCTGTAGTAAATGACGCAGTAAAGTGTCAATAGGTTGAATAAAAGGGGTGGCAAACAGCATCCCTGTTTGGCACCCCGAAAGAGATCTATTGGGGGTGTGTTACATCCATTGACCGCTACACAAGTAGTTAAGTTCGTATGAAGGTATTGAATTTATTGTTGGAACCTCGGGGCAAATCTACCTCTATCTAGAATTTCTTACAAAAAGAGCCATGCCACCTTATCAAAAGCATTTTCGGCATCTAGTTTCGTCAGCATTGCAGTTGGTCGTGATGTGTCTTCTTGAGCTAACACTGTAGTTTCGACCGCTAGACGTACATTTGCCACACTGCTCCGTCCGTCGGTAAAGCCCATCTGTGCCTCACATAGGCCAGGTAGCAACAGTTGTAGACGGCTTGCTAAAATCTTCGCCAGGAGTTTATAATCATGGTTGAGGAGTGAGATTGGGCGGTATGACTGTGGCAGTAGTAGATCTCTATTAGGTGTTGGGATAACTATGGTGCGCGAGTCAGTATATCGATCAATGGGAGTTACCTGGTAGCTGCATTAAAGAGGCTAGTCAAAATGGAAACCAAGTCAAGGGATAAGATCTTATATTCAGCAGAAAAATCATCAGAGCCCGGGGCCTTACCGTTTGATGCATCCGCTATAACTTGTCTTACTTCATCTTCTGTGATCGAGTCTAAGGGGTACTTTACACGCTGCGACATCGCTGCAGATATATCGTCAGGGTCACGTCGTTAGTGACGCACATCCGGCGCCGGTAGCGACATCACAGCATGTAAAAGAAATGCGCAACGATCAACGAGCGCAAAAACGTGAAAAATCGTTGCTCGTTGACACGTTCATTTCCATAATATCTGTGCTGATGCAGGTATGATGTTGTTTGTCGTTCCTGCGGCAGCACACATCGCTATGTGTGACGCCGCTGGAACGACAAACATCTCCTTACCTCCGTCCACTGGAAAAGGAAGAAGGAAGGAGGTGGGTGGCATGTTCCGACCGCTCATCTCATCCCCTCCTTTTCTATTGGGCGGTGGTTCAGTGATGCTACTGTGACGTCGCTGTGATGCTGAACGAACCGCCCCCTTAGAAAGGAGGCGGTTCACCGGTCACAGCGACGTTGCAGAGCAGGTATGTGCGTGTGATGCTGCCGTAGCGATAATGTTTGCCACGGCAGCAATCCCGACATATCGGTTGTGCGACGGGGGCAGGTGCAGTCGCGCTGGACATCGCTAGCAAATGCAACGTGTAAAGTACCCCTAACATCTCTTGTTGTTCAGTGGTCAGGGATTGAAGATTGAGTTCAAGAAGGAATTAATCACAGGGAAGTGAGCAGAAAAGGCTCTGTAGGGATCCTCAGAGCAATCGCAGAAGATCTGTGTGATCTCTTCATGGTCAGTTGTCTGAGAGCCTGTTACGGGATACTGCACTTTAATAATTAGTTGGAAGGGTTGCTTATGTTTAGTTAAGGTAGCTGGTAGTTTACGCGTTTTATTTCCCAAGCGGTAAAATTTATTTCAGGTTATTTGGACTTGCCAGTGTGATTGAGAATGTATAAGGAGTCCAGCAAGTGTTTAGCCATAGAGTAGTTTTGTTGCGTATCAGGGGATGGGAATAAGGCATCATCGTTTGAGTTTGAAGATGGAAGGTGTGCAAAGCATTCAATTTCTGTCTGTGTGCTTTCCTCCTACACGACAGATAACTGGTGATATAGCCTCTCATAACGGCCTTAGCAGTGGCCCAAAGCAGAAGGATGTTATCAGTGTGGATAATATCATTTAGGAAGCAATTCCAGTACATTTTAAGAAAGGCTTTAAAATCATCTGATTCTGCCAAGTAGGACGGAAACCTCGACTGTCGCGTTTGAGGGCTTGGATCCGTTAGGCTGTGCGTACGTTGCTGTTTTTTTTGTGTTTTGGCTGCGTTTAAAACTGCACTGTGTCATTGATAAAATGCATGCGTTGTGCTTCCCCAGCAAAGTCTGAGAAAATTCCATGCACATGTTGCTATTTTTAGGCAGCGTTTTGGATACCAAATACTTGACAAAATTGATGCCTAAAAAAAGCAGCATTTCACTTAAGTGTGTTTTGGTTGCATTTTGCGCCCATTGAAATTAATGAGGTGTGTCAAAACGCAGCCAAAATGTTTAGCTGTGCACTTGCACTGCATTTTTGTTGCGTTCTGCATGCTTTTTTGACAAACAAAACACGGGTCTTTCAGTCTCCCTCTCTCTCGGTCGGTCAGTCAGTCTCTCTGATGGTTGGTTGGTCGGTCTGTCCCTCCCTCACTCCTCCTCTCTCATACTCCCCAATCAGCGGCGCTGCACAGCTGTCACAAAGCTCCGACGGCATCTCCAGCTTTTGAAAATGCCGACCGCTCATTAGGCCATCTCGTATTCACTGCTTCACCCTGCCCACCGGCGCCTATGACTGGTTGAATTCAGACGAGCCCCCACGCTGAGTGACAACCAATAAAAAAAATCTTTAGGCGTGCACACTGTAATAAATATTTTGAGGTGCCAGTGAACTGAGTAAACTCAAAGTCCAGACAACAATAGAAATCACTGCACTCTCAAGAAGTTGAAATCAAAATTGTGCTTTTATTGTGAGTTTTACGACCGAACAAATGTTTTGGCCTTTTATTAAGCCTTGCTCACTAGTCACTGAAAAAAAACAACAAAACAGTGTATAAGTGGCATATTTACAAAATTTACAATATAATACAAAATAACAGAGCATATATATCAAAGAGAGTCAAACAGTAGTTTGGTTAAGGCAACATAATCTGTAGTAAAAAAAAAGAGGTAATATAATCAGGTACTGGAGTTAGAGCATACCTCCTAGGATTTTTTTGAAGAGAGAATATAAAGTGGGGTTTAGCACCAAAGTAGTCAGCAATACTTTCTCCCTCTGTATTTCTCTCTATTTTGTTTCCTTCCTCCCCCTCTAAAGAAGGGGAGAGGGAAAAAAAAAGGAAAAATTCTTGAACTATGACAACCAAATTTATGTCCTTCAATGTTAAGGGACTAAACAGTCCAGCAAGATGGCATTTTCTTTGGAAGGAGATTGATCGCTATAAGGGTGATGTGATCTGTATTCAGGAAACCAAATTAGCTAGAGAAAATCACCCTATCTTTAGACACAAAAATTATCCTTATCTTCAACGCTTTCAATTAAAAAAAAAAAGGCAGGGGTTTCTACCATTATTAAGAATTCCTTATCATTTGAATTTATTTTGGAGGACAAAGACCCATTGGGGAGATATCATATTTTGGTTTGTTCTTTAGATAGTCAGATTTCCACAATTGTAAATGTATATGCTCCTAATCGTAAACAACAACATTTTTTTAATAAACTCTTTAAGAAAATTCAAGAGCTCAAAAAAGGTAATCTCATTATTCTAGGAGATTTTAACCTATTCCCAAATGGTCACATTGACTCTACTTCACCAAATAGACAGTCGTTTCCCACTCTAGACCCATGGATCTCCAGACAGGAGTTATTTGATGTGTTCCGTTGTATTAATTCATCCTCTAGGGAGTATACTTTCTATTCAGATGCCCATAAATCATTTTCGAGGATTGATCTAGCTTTAACTGATCTCTTCACCATTTCCAAATTCAGGAACTTTGACATCAACCCCCGCTCATTGTCAGACCATTGTTCTTTCACATGCGAGATTTCTCTTGGTCGATCCTGTCAGAAAGGATCCTTCTGGAAGGTTAACCCTTTTATCTTAAATATTCCTGACTATTAAAAGGAAATTAAGCAATCTATTAACAATTACTTTAAGGAGAATGATTCTGATTGATAAGCTCTTCTACAGTTTGGAATGCGCATAAGGTCACTATTAGAGGAACCCTCATTCAGATAGCTTCCAGGCACAAGAAACTTTTGTTAGAGAAAATTAAGAATATCCAACATAATCTCCAAATTAAGGAACAGCTACAACAAAATCTTCCTTCCCCTTCAATTTCTTCACACCAGGATATCATTAATATTAGACTTGAACTAAAAGCAGCTCTTTTTCAGGATTATGACAAATTCATTAGATCCATGAGGATTAAATATTATTCTTCATGGAACAAACCTTCTAAATTTATGGCCCAAAAACTTAAAGACCTTAGAGTATAAACAAAAATTAATAAAATTAAAAAATCCGACAGATCCCTTTTATCCCACCCTCAACATATTGTTGACGAGTTTGCTGACTTTTATTCAGGTCTATATAATCTTAAAAATGACTCTTCTATTGTGCAGCCCAATGAGTTTTCTATCAATAATTTTCTTTCCCAGGTAGATCTCCCTAGGATTTCCCAGTCCCAACTTGACCATTTAAATTCACCCATTTCAATTGAGGAAATTTGGGGGGTTATTAATAACTACTAAAACTAAATAAATCTCCTAGTCCAGGTGGATTTTCCAACAATTATTTCAAGCAATTTTGCCCTCTACTTTCCCCATATCTCAAGAAGTTTTTCGATGAAGCATCATTAAAGGGTAGATTTCCGGACAAAAACCTCCAAGCCAGTATCTCTTTAATCCCCAAGTCCTTAGAAAGTCCCAAACTAGTTACAAATTATCGACCAATTTCCCTAATCAATACAGATATTAAATTTTTTTCCAAAATCATTGCAAATAGGCTTCAAAAAAGTCTGCCAAAAATTATCCATAACGATCAATTAGGCTTTATTCAGGGGAGACAAATGACGGGTGGTACCCGCAGAGCAATTAACTTGATTAGTTTAATAAATAAATCAATGACCCCTTCTATTTTGTTGTCCCTTGATGCAGAAAAAGCTTTTGATCGTGTGAATTGGAAATTCCTTAAGGCCACACTACTTAAATTCGGATTTAATAACCAATTTATCCATACCGTTATGTCCCTTTATTCTGCCCCGTCCGCAAGAGTCTGCGCTAATAATCATCTGTCAAAGCCCCTTGTTATTACTAATGGCACTCGTCAAGGGTTCCCTTTATCTCCTTTACTTTTTGTAATTAATTACTATGGAATCCTTGGCAGAATGTCTACAAAGTAATGTCAAAATAAGGGGAATTTGTACTAGGAAAAGAAGTTATAAAGTTGGACTTTTTGCCGATGATACCCTTTTATCTTTATCTGACCCCTACAACTCTATTGAAGAGACTTTGAAAGAATTGAACTATTTCGCAGACATTTCATATTTCAAACTGAATATGTTTAAATCTAAGATCCTCCCCTTTTTCCTTGACAAATCCTCTATGGACAACATAAAAAGTATCTCTTCATTTGAATGGGTTGACACTTCTTTTACATACCTTGGTATTATTTGAACAAAAAATGAGCATTCCTTAATGTAAATTTTGAAAGTATCATCAAATCTCTAGAAAAAGATTTCAAAAACTTCTCAAAAAAAAATCTGTCATGGTTAGGAAGAATTACCTCATTTAAAATTATTTCCCTTCCCAAACTTTTATATATTCTTAGAGCCATTCCCCTAATTATTCCTCTTAAATTTCTTAATCAACTTCAAAATCTCCTTAATAGATTTATCTGGAACAATAAAAAACCCAGGCTACAAAAGAATCTTCTTTTTAAACATAAAATCGATAGAGTCGATGTTCCCAATATTATAGCATATTATCACTCTTTTTTTAATCAATCATAGTAAAGACTGGTTTGTCAACAATTCAGACTTGGCCTGGGTTGACCTCGAACTCTCCTACAACAAATATTCCTCCCTTCGTAGTTTAATTCTCCACCATATAATTAATCCTTCCTTTCCTCTCCCCAAACACCCAACTATTTCCGCCGCCATCTTCGCCTGGAAGAAATTTGCCACAAGAAGTCCAAAGTCACATTCTTTAAAAATAGACAGTATTAAAGATCTTTCTGTTTTGATTGTTGAGGAATTCTTGGATCTCAAAGCTCCCAAAGCATGGATAGACAGGGGCATCAAGAAGGTTGGAGATTTCTTTGAAGAGTCCGATTTTACCTCCTTCCAGAAATTAAAACAGAAATTTGCCTTGTTGAATTCAGACTTTCCCCCATTCTTGTCCATTAAAAACGCCACCCATAACTTGATAAAAAGTAAACATATTATACCTTTTTCTGTGAATTCCCTTTTTTCTAATCCAGACAGCGCTATTATGTGGAAAACCAGGAATATTTACGATATCTTTAATGAAGATCTCCGATTTGTGAAATCATCATATGCTCTTAATTGGGAAAGAGATCTTTGTAAAGTTTTCTCAGAAACTAATTGGCAGAAAAGCCTTAAATGGGCTTACCGATCAATTAGTTGCACTAATCTTTATGAATCACATTTTAAGCTTTTCTCTAGATGGTATTATACGCCTTCCAAACTGAATAAAATCTCTCCGATGTACTCCAAACTTTGCTGGAGAGATTGTGGTTTAAGGGGGGATATTTTCCATAGGTTTTATCTAGACCAAAAAATTTTGGACCGAGATCTCTGGTCTTATTAACAAAATTAAACAAAATTACAAGAAACAACATTAAACTGTCTCCAGAGTTTGCACTTCTTGCTCTTGATATCGATTTAGTATCTCCCATATATCGGCCTATTGTTATCCATATTTTTCTAGTGGCAAAAAATGCCATTGCTGCAAATTAGAGGAAAGGGTCAATACCCTCTATAACAGAAATAATTGAAAAAATAACTCTCCACAACTATTATGAAATGTGTCATGCCACAGTTAACAAAGCTTAACCTTCATATTGCCGCAGATGGCAGCCTTGGACAAATATATTCCCTTGATATTTTTAAGGAGCTTCCCCTTTCAGGATGCTCTCTCCCTTCTTTCTTTCCTATTCTAGTCTTACTTCTCTCTTTCTTCTCTCTTCTGTTTTTTTTTTTTTTTTTTTTACAAGTTATATTTTAATACATTGCTATTTATCAACATTTTAGGCTTTTACAGTTATGATAAAGAATGTTTTACGTAGCTTGATCCTCCATTCCCTTCCCCCTCCTCTCCTCCCTTATTAAAATTCTTCCCATTTCCCTTTCCTCCTTCCATTCCCACCCACTTCCCTTCAAGAATTTGATATTGGAAAAATGTTTTTGAACTGATAATCCCTTTTCTTTCCTGTATCATCCTACCCCTTTAAAATTAATAAAAATTTCTGGAACACAAAGTAGTCAGCAATCTGTAATCAAATAGATATAATGATTAGCATGATCTACTGGATAGAAAGTCTCGAGTATATAAATTAATTAAGTTTAATACCTCAGCTTGTTTATTTAGACAATAAATGTGAGGGATTTGGAAAGTCTTTCCTTAATCCTTTAAGGTCATTATAATGCAGTGGAGACTTGTGTGCTGTCTTCCCCTTGGAATTAGTTAGAGGAGCTGGTGAAGTAATGGTTGATAAATTACTCATAGGTTTAAACTAAAAAAACATATTTCATATGTAATACTAGTTATTCCCATATAAAGGGGTTCAAGCACTATTAAAAGGAAAATTTAAAGTATTACTGTATACCTCCCAACCGTCCCGGATTCTGTGGGACTGTCCCGATTTAAGGGGTCTCTTCTGCAGTCTTGTGGCTCAGTTGATGCCCGGGCTCCTCCCCCCAGTGCAGTGAATAAATTAAATTAAATTTTCATCTCTGATTTTCCATGACGGCCAGGACTCGAACTCATGAACTCATTCTCGATAGGCAGCAGCTCTACCACTGAGTTACTACCTGTAATAAAAAACATAGGAAGATTTGGTAATCGTGACCCTTGTATTGCAGGAGAGAAACCAAAAGCAGATTATTCAGCTACAAAGATGATAGATAGAGGGACAGATGGACGGAGGGACAGAGGGACGGAGGGATGGATAGAGGGACGGAGGGATGGATAGAGGGACGGAGGGATGGATAGAGGGACGGAGGGATGGATAGAGGGATAGATTGAGGGACAGCTAGATTGAGGGACAGATACATGATAGATAGCGAGATAGATAGATACATAGATACATGATAGCTAGATAATATATACATACATGAGGGATAAATATACATGACAGATATATTATAGATAGAGGGATATATATATATAGAAATAGATACATGATAGAAATATGGATAGTTGGGTAGATACATGATAGATATATAATAGATAGATACATACTGCATCTCTTTGTAGGTGAAGGAAAGAGTCAGATTCATTTGTTCCCATAAAACTACTATAAAGAAATGAGAAAAAAATACAAATCTATTTATAAATTTTTTCTTTTTCACCACCTTGGATTCAAACTAGCAACTTTCAAACATGTGTCTAGCTGCCCTCCTAGCTTTTTTAGCTGTTGAGCCATTAGGATTGATGTCAGAGGGAGGATTTTATATTTATAAACCTACAATGCAGCCTCTGATTACACAGGACATAGAGCTCCATTGTACAGAGCAGCATCTCTATGTCCTGTGTTCTAGAGGGAGAGGAAAATAAGTTTGTTTTTCTCCTAATAAAATTACTAAAAATAATAAAAAAAAAAACAGAATAATGTACTTTATTACACTTTTTTTTATAAAATAATAAACATCACAAATCAGCAAATAACATGGACATATTTGGTGTCCCTGTAATTGTAACTACCCGACCAACACAGCGATCAGATTATTTATGAGGATCGGTAAATGGCGTAAAAAAAGTCGCAAGTTATCATTTTTCTTCATTAAAACCCATAAAAAATGTAATAAAAATGTATTGCTGAGGCCGTGTTCACACGTAGCGTAAATGTTGCAGGTGTCCGCACCACGAACGCAATAATAATCTGATTATTGCGTGTTTACGGTATTTTTTTTTTTTTTAATAAACAGTCCAGGGTGTCTGATGAATGACCCTTACTGCCAAATGGGTGTGGCTATAGGGGCATGGTCAAATTTGCCGCTGCGCGCACCGCACACTTGTCCCTCTTTCCTTTCTTCAAAAGTTGGGAGTTATGTTTCTGTATAAGTTATTCATTGGTAAAAGACCTTATATGCAATGCCAAATTTTCCCATGTAAAGGGACTTATCCAGTTAAATTAACAACCATATCATTACTAACCTGTTTGGTATAACCTCTGTCTTGTAGTGCTGACCCATCCTGGGTTGTGGCAAATGTGAGACTGAATTGCTAGGGCGCGCTATTTAAGCTGTAATTCCGCCCACAAGTGCTCTAATGTTTCACTCTATTTTCATCTCAAGAACCTGTATCTTCCTTTTTCTTACCTCTCCTTCTACAGATTATGTTGCTTTAACCAAACTACTGTTTGACTCTCTTTGATATACAATTTGATATTTTTTTTTGTATTATATTGTACATTTTGTAAATATGCCACTTATACACTGTTTTGTTGTTTTTTCAGCGACTAGTGAGCAAGGCTTAATAAAAGGCCGAAATGTTTGTTCGGTCGCAACACTCACAATAAAAGCCCATCTTTGATTTCAACTTCTTGAGAGTGCAGGGAGTTCTATTGTTGTCTGATTTGATTTGTATTGTTGTCACTGCAATCACAGCGGCCGGTGGGCAGGTCTATATCGTGCAGGGACATCAATAATTAAAAAAAAAGACGTGTGGTCCCCCCCAAATGATACCCAGCCAAGATAAAGCCATGCAGGTGGGGGCTGGTATTCTCAGACTGGGGAGGCCCCCCAGCCTAAAAATATCAGCCAGCAGCTGCCCGGAATTGACACATCCATTAGATGCGACAGTTCTGGGACCTTACCCAACTCTTCCCGAATTGCTCTGGTGCGTTGGCAATTGGGGTAATAAGGAGTTAATCGCAGCCCATAGCTGCTACTAAATCCTAGGTTAATCATGGCAGGTGTCTATGAGAGACCTTCCATGATTAACTTGTAAGTTAAAGAAAATAAACACATACACCCAAAAAATTCTTTATATGGAATAAAAGACAAAAAAAACACACCCTCTTTCACCACTTTAAAATTGAAGAAAAAGACCGGCACTCTTCTTTATGAATGTATATTCTTTTTATTGTACAATGCCATGTACAGGCGTCTAATATTATAACGCGTTTCGGCGAAAGCCTTTCTCAAACAAAAGATGATTACTGCATCACAATTCCCACTCTAAATAATAAAGGTTCATAGATCTGGTAGGAGTAAACACCCTACTCATTTGCATAATCAAATATATCAATTAACAACTCAAATCCCAAGATCCAATTCAAGTAAAAAAAAAAAAAAAAATAAAACACCAAGAAAAAAGAGGTATACTTTTAAAAATGCAGAGCATATGAGGGAAAAAGGGGGAAACATCAATAATAATTAATGTGAATCATCAAAATAAAATAAACTCTTGTTCATATAAATTATTGCAATAAATTTTTTGCCTTTTTTTTAACTATTATAATTTTTTTATAATTTTTATCCTTAAAGATTCACATAGCATCATGAAATTTAAACTAGAGAAACACAGGTTATATTATAGCAACCAAACAAATAAGCTTCCAAAAGCATTTGTTTACTAAGTTACATGATGGGGTTACATTTATATCACAGAAAAATACACAGAGAGATTTTAATCAGCGAGTCATTCACTACAAAAACCACTAATATTATAGTCTCTATTCAGACCAAGCGGCTGCAGAGATTGCAGCCTGAATATCCAATAGGTCTCTCGCCTCTTCAGCATTGTGATGCGATCCCCCCCTCGTCTGGGCAGCTGGACCTGCTCCAAGATCTGGAAACGTAGTTGGGAGACATTGTCTAAATTCAGCAAAATGCTGGGATACAGGTAAGGTTAGATTTTTTTTGCCTTATCGTATACTTGTGATTAGATAGTCTCTCTTTTAATTTTTGAGTGGTTTCACCTACATAAATTAAACCACAAGAGCATTTCAACATATACACCACAAAACTACTATCACAGGTATAATATCCATTTATTCTAAACGATTCCCCTGTACGAGGATACTGAAATGTGGATCCCTTAATCACACCTGAGCAGTGGACAGTTCAGACACGGGAAAGTGCCTGTCACAGGGTTAGAAAGAAATCTCTGAACTAGTTTACTTTCACTGCCCAGGTCCGCTCTCACTACTTTATCCCTAATATTCAGAGACCTACGGTGAGACATAAGGGGAGGTTTGTGAAAATCTTTAAAGAAGTTGTCCAGTTACCAAAACTGATTTTTTTTTTTCTGATAAATCTTGCTAATATGTGCCCCTCAACACATCTATTATGTTTGTTCAGCAAAATTAGCTTTTATTGTGCTCTAGCAGCACACGGTCATTGCTGGCTCCAGCTCTGATGGGGTTAATCTCTCCTCTGACTTCCTGTGTTCAGTTCCCACAAGTCCCAGAATTCTTTGTGGCTCTAGGGCGGTGTCTGGCTTATCTAACACACCCATTGTGTCTAATACACCCACTCTGCTCCCACCCAAACCCTCCTCCCTGCTTCTTCCCTGTGGATGCACTGAGATCAATCATACAGACAGCAGCAGCTCTACACAGCCAGGGGAAGAAAGTGTGTGTGCGCGTATATACAGTGTATGTGTATATACAGTGTGTGCGCGTATATACAGTGTATGTGTATATACAGTGTGTGTGCGTATATACAGTGTGTGTGTATATACAGTGTGTGTGTATATACAGTGTGTGTATGTCATACTCACCTGTCTGCAGGGTCCGGGTGCCATGCCTGCTTCCAGCCCCTGTCTTGGTACCGCCGCTCTGGCTGTGTGCAGTCTCCCCGGGGCACGTACGAAGCTTGCAGGACCTGGCGGTGGATCACCTGATGCAGTCACCTGACGCATCAGCTGATCGTAGTCTCGCCGGCTTCTTCGCGCCCGGCCGGCTATCAGCTGATACTGCCGTCAGGGGACTTCATCAGCTGATTACCGGCAGCTCCTGCAGTGATGGGCCAGGATCAGACTCCCCTGCAGGAGCTTCCGGTAATCAGCACAGACGTGAGTATTTATTTATTTATTTTTTTTTGCGCTGATGCTTCAGCTGATTGTATAATCGGCTTTTATACAATCAGCTGATGTGTGATGTGCTTCACGTAGTTTAACCTGACACATCATCTGATCGCTTTGCCTTCCAGCAAACCGATCAGATGATATTGGATCCGGATTGGACGGCGCGGGACCCTGACCCAGGATTACTGCGGAGGGGGGTTTATTTCAATAAAGATGGAGTCACTAATTGTGTTGTGTTTTATTTCTAATAAAAATATTTTTCTGTGTGTTGTTTTTTTTTTTATCATTACTAGAAATTCATGGTGGCCATGTCTAATATTGGCGTGACACCATGAATTTCGGGCTTAGGGCTAGCTGATAATATACAGCTAGCCCTAACTCCATTATTACCTAGCTAGCCACCCGGCATCAGGGCAGCTGGAAGAGTTGGATACAGCGCCAGAAGATGGCGCTTCTATGAAAGCGCCATTTTCTGGGGTGGCTGCGGACTGCAATTCGCAGTGGGGGTGCCCAGAAAGCTTGGGCACCCTTCACTGTAGATTCCAATCCCCAGCTGCCTAGTTGTACCCGGCTGGACACTAAAATTAGGCGAAGCTCACGTCATTTTTTTTTTTTAAATTATTTCATGAAATTCATGAAATAATTAAAAAAAAAAGGGCTTCTCTATATTTTTGGTTCCCAGCCGGGTACAAATAGGCAGCTGGGGGTTGGGGGCAGCCCGTACCTGCCTGCTGTACCCGGCTAGCATACAAAAATATGGCGAAACCCATGTCATTTTTTTTTTCTTTTTGGGTAAAAAACTGCATACAGTCCTGGATGGAGGATGCTGAGGCTTGTAGTTCTGCAGCTGCTGTCTGCTCTCCTGCATACACTAGTGAATGGAGGATGCTGAGCCTTGTAGTTCTGCAGCTGCTGTCTGCTCTCCTGCATACACTAGTGAATGGAGGATGCTGAGCCTTGTAGTTCTGCAGCTGCTGTCTGCTCTCCTGCATACAATGAACATTTTGAATAAGGAAATAACATCAGACCTTTTTTTTTTTGCCGATTTTTTTTTTTTTTTTTTTTTTTTTTTTAAAAAATCATTAAAAATAAAAAAACAAAAAAATCACATTGTTTGTGGGCTCCCGCTGCATTTTCTATTGCTAAGGGTAACCAAAGCAGCTACTGACTGCTAGCCCCCGCTGCTTGGTGTTACTTTCACTGGCAATAGAAATGCAGGGAAACATTTTTTTTTTTATAAAGGTTTTTCCCTGAAAACGTTTTTAAGAAAATGACGTGGGCTTCGCCATATTTTTGTATGCTAGCCAGGTAGAGCAAGGAGCTACGGGCTGCCCCCAACCCCCAGCTGCCTAGTTGTACCCGGCTGGGAACCAAAAATATAGAGAAGCCCTTTTTTTTCATGAATTTCATGAAATAATTAAAAAAAAATGTTTGAGTCCAGCCAGGTACAACTAGGCAGCTAGGGATTGGAATCCACAGTGCAGGGTGCCCAAACTTTCTGGGCCCCCCACTGCGAATTGCAGTCCACAGCTGCCCCAGAAAATGGCGCTTTCATAAAAGCGCCATCTTCAGGCGCTGTATCCAACTCTTCCAGTGGCCCTGGTGGCAGGTGGCACGCTGGGTAATAAGGGGTTAATACCAGCTATCATAGTATCATAGTATCATAGTTTTTAAGGTTGAAGGGAGACTCTAAGTCCATCTAGTTCAACCCGTAGCCTAACATGTTGATCCAGAGGAAGGCAAAAAACCCCAATGTGGCAAACAAGTTCCAATGGGGAAAAAATTTCCTTCCTGACTCCACATCCGGCAATCAGACTAGTTCCCTGGATCAATACCCTGTCATAAAATCTAATATACATAACTGGTTATATTAAATTTTTCAAGAAAGGCATCCAGGCTCTGCTTAAATGTTAGTAGTGAATCACTCATTACAACATCATGCGGCAGAGAGTTCCATAGTCTCACTGCTCGTACAGTAAAGAATCCTCGTCTGTGATTATGATTAAACCTTCTTTCCTCAAGACGTAGCGGATGCCCCCGTGTTCCAGTCGCAGGCCTAGGTGTAAATAGATCTTTGGAAAGGTCTCTGTACTGTCCCCTCATATATTTATACATTGTGATTAGATCTCCCCTAAGCCTTCGTTTTTCCAGACTAAATAACCCCAAGTTTAATAACCTGTCTTCGTATTGCAGCCCCCCCATTCCTCTAATAATCTTGGTCGCTCTTCTTTGCACCCTCTCCAGTTCAGCTATGTCCTTCTTATATATCGGTGACCAGAATTGTACACAGTATTCTAAGTGCGGTCGCACTAGTGACTTGTACAGAGGTAGAACTATATTTTTTTCATGAACACTTATACCTCTTTTAATACATCCCATTATTTTATTAGCCCTGGCAGCAGCTGCCTGACACTGTCCACTAAAGTGAAGTTTACCATCCACCCATACACCCAAGTCTTTTTCTGTGTCTGTTTTACCCAGTGTTCTACAATTAAGTACATAATCATAAATGTTATTTCCTCTACCCAAGTGCATGACCTTACATTTATCTACATTAAACTTCAATTGCCACTTCTCAGCCCAATCCTCCCAATTTACATAAATCTCCCTGTAATATAACATTATCCTCCTCTGTATTGATTACCCTGCAGAGTTTAGTATCATCTGCAAATATTGAAATTCTACTCCGCATGCCCCCAACAAGGTCATTTATAAATATGTTGAAAAGAAGCGGGCCCAATACTGACCCCTGTGGTACCCCACTATGAACTGAGACCCAGTCCGAGTACGTACCATTAATAACCACCCTTTGTTTCCTATCACTGAGCCAGTTTTTAACCCAGTTACACATATTTTCCCCTATCCCCATTATTCTCATTTTATGTATCAACCTTTTGTGTGGCACCGTATCAAAAGCTTTTGAAAAGTCCATATACACAACATCCACTGCATTTCCCTGGTCCAGGCTTGAACTTCCCTCTTCATAGAAGCTGATCAAATTAGTTTGACAGGATCGATCCCTCATAAACCCATGTTGATACTCAACATACATACATACATAAGGTTATTTTTCTTGAGATACTCCAGTATAGCATCTCTCAAGAAACCCTCAAGGATTTTACCAACCGTAGAGGTTAAACTTACCGGCCTATAATTTCCCGGCTCAGTTTTTGTCCCCTTTTTGAATATTGGCACCACATTTGCTATGCGCCAGTCCTGCGGTACCGACCCTGTTATTAAGGAATCTGAGAAGATTAAAAATAATGGTCTATCTATCACAGAACTCAATTCCTGTAGTACTCTGGGGTGTATGCCATCCGGCCCGGAGATTTGTCAACCTTAGTGATTTCGAGGCGGCGGCGTACTTCCTGCTGGGTTAAGCAGGTAATATTCAAGGGTGAATTTATGGCATCACTGGTCATGTCATCTGCCATGGCATTTTCTTGTATAAAAACCGTAGAAAAAAAGTCATTCAGCAGGTTGGCTTTACCCTCATCCCCTTCCACCATTTCACCAAGACTATTTTTAAGGGGGCCAACACTATCGCTTTTCAGTTTTTTACTGTTTATGTAGTTAAAGAATATTTTAGGATTATTTTTACTTTCTCTCGCAATGAGTCTCTCTGTCTCAAACTTAGCTAACTTAATTTGCTTTTTACATATTTTATTTAATTTTCTATAATTATATAATGCCTCATCACTACCTACCCTCTTTAATTCTTTTAAGGCTTTCTGTTTTTCTTTTATTGCTTCCCTTACAGCTCTATTTAGCCATAGGGGTTTCCTCCTATTTCTAGCATGTTTGTTCCCATAGGGTATACTTTCTGCACAAGCCCTATTCAGGATGCTCATAAAAGTCTCCCATTTGCTTTGTGTACGTTTATTACTTAGTACATCATCCCAGTTTATTGCACTAAGATCATCTCTCAACCGTTTAAAATTTGCTTTCCTGAAGTTTAGTGTCCTTGTAGCCCCTCTACTATACATCTTACTAAAGAATACATGAAAACTTATTATTTTGTGATCACTATTCCCCAAGTAACCCCCAACTTGTATATTTGATATGCGGTCTGGCCTATTGGTTAGTACAAGGTCTAGTAGTGCTCCCCCTCTTGTGGGGTCCTGTACCATTTGTGAAAGGTAATTATCTTTCATTGTTATCAAAAATCTATTTCCTTTGCTGGAACTGCAAGTTTCTGTTCCCCAATTTATATCAGGATAGTTAAAGTCCCCCATAATAATTACCTCTCCGAGACTCGCTGCTTTATCAATTTGCTTTATGAGGAGATTCTCTACCTCTTCCATAATATTCGGCGTCTTATAACACACCCCTATCAGTATTTTATTATTCACTCTCCCCCCCCTTATCTCCACCCATAGGGACTCTACATTCTCAGTACCCTCACATATGTTGTCACGCAGGATGGGTTTTAAGGATGATTTTACATATAGACACACACCTCCCCCTCGCTTATTTTATACCAGCTGGTATAAAGCCCGAGATTCTTAATGTCAGGCCAAGTTTAACCTGGCCATTAAGAATCTCCAACAAAGGGTTTTAAAAAAAAAAAAAAGACATCACACAGAGAAAAATACTTTATTAGAAATAAATACACAGACACAGTAGGGACTCCATGTTTATTACTCCCTCTCACCCTCCACGATGGAGAGATTTCTGTACTGACCATGCCAGGAGAGAGCGAGGAAAAGAGAGCGAGCGGGGGGGAGAAGAGAGCGAGCGGGGGGGGAGAAGAGAGCGAGCGGGGGGGGAGAAGAGAGAGAGGGGGGAGAAGAGAGAGAGGGGGGAGAAGAGAGAGAGGAGGGAGAAGAGAGAGAGGGGGAGAGAGAGGGAAAGAGAGCAAGGGGGGGGAGAAGAGAGCGAGGGGGGGGAGAAGAGAGCGAGGGGGGGAGAAGAGAGCGAGGGGGGGAGAAGAGAGCGAGGGGGGGAGAAGAGAGAGAGGGGGGGAGAAGAGAGAGAGGGGGGGGAAGAGAGAGAGGGGGGAGAAGAGAGAGAGGGGGGGAGAAGAGAGAGAGGGGGGGAGAAGAGAGAGAGGGGGGAGAAGAGAGCGAGGGGGGGAGAAGAGAGAGAGGGGGGGAGAAGAGAGCGAGGGGGGGGGAGAAGAGAGAGGGGGGAGAAGAGAGAGAGGGGGGGAGAAGAGAGAGAGGGGGGGAAAAGAGAGAGAGGGGGGGAAAAGAGAGAGAGGGGGGGAAAAGAGAGAGAGGGGGGGAAAAGAGAGAGAGGGGGGGAAAAGAGAGAGAGGGGGGAAAAGAGAGAGAGGGGGGAAAAGAGAGAGAGGGGGGGAGAAGAGAGAGAGGGGGGGAGAAGAGAGAGAGGGGGGGAGAAGAGAGAGAGGGGGGGAGAAGAGAGAGAGGGGGGGAGAAGAGAGAGAGGGGGGGAGAAGGGAGTGGGGAAAGAAGGGGGGGGGGCAGAGGTGCTCTGTCACCAACTGTCTCCACTCTGTGACTTGTGGTGCAGGTGACAGAGTGCAGACAGTTGGTCCCATGCAGCAGGACAGATGGCAGAGCACAGCGGTGACATGCCTGTCAGTGTCTTGCTGCTGGGAGGAGCAGAAGATCACACTGCCCGACACCGGCCGCTCTCCTGACATCGCAGCAGAGCGGGCGGGTGGACAGTGTGATCACATACTTACGTGCAGGGGGGGATTCAGCTGAAGACCCCCCCCCTGTACTGCACACTGGCGCCCCGTGCCTCACCATCTGCAGGACGCTTCCGGCTCCACACTGACGTCCTCTGGATCCTCCCCTCGATGCTGAGCTGTGACGTGCAGTAGTCACCGCCCACAGCCCTGTCACTCAATCTGAGTGGCGCCGGCATCCTGTGACGTACCCGTCTTGTTTGAGAGCCCGGAAATGCCGGGACGTCAGAGGATGCCGGCGGCCACAGCTCCAGGGGGTCATGTGACAGGCACTGAGCGTGCAGCATAGCGCCGCTCAGTGCCAGAAATGGAAATACACGCCAATGGAGAAAATACCTAGAATTGTAAGTAGAACTTCGACAGAAAATAAAAAAATGGGTGAACCACCCCTTTAATATTGGGGTAGGAGTTAGATAAAACATTACAATGTTTCCTCAAGACTTTATGGATGAATACAGACCATGGATGATATGTGTTTGAAAAAACTAGCCTCTGCTCTTTATCTCTGTGTGGATTGTCTGTCTTTCTGCTCATTCAGTAACCTTGAGGGGTAACCCCGCTGTGAAAACTTTATGGACATTTCATCTACTCTTTGTTCAAGCACCTTTGGATCAGTGACTATTCTCCGCACTCTTTGATATTGTGAGTGTGGCAATGATTTTTTCAGATGAGGGGGATGATTACTAGAAAAAAGCAGGTGATTATTTTTATCAGTCGGCTTTCTATATAGATCAGTGTATAGATTATGGTTGTCACCTTTAGGTGTGCTTCACACATAGCGAGATCGCTACCGAAATCGCTGCTACGGCACGGTTTTGGTGACGCAACAGTGACCTCATTAGCGATCTCGCTGTGTGTGACACTGAGCAGCGATCTGGCCCCTGCTGCGAGATCGCTGCTCGTTACACACAGCCCTGGTTCGTTTTCTTCAAAGGCGCTCTCCCGCTGTGACACACAGATCGCTGTGTGTGACAGCGAGAGAGCGACGAAATGAAGCGAGCAGGGAGCAGGAGCCGGCGTCTGGCTGCTGCGGTAAGCTGTAACCAGGGTAAACATCGGGTAACCAAGGTGGTTACCCGATATTTACCTTAGTTACCAACCTCCGCAGCTCTCACGCTGCCTGTGCTGCCGGCTCCGGCTCTCTGCACATGTAGCTGCAGTACACATCGGGTTAATTAACCCGATGTGTACTGTAGCTAGGAGAGCAAGGAGCCAGCGCTAAGCAGTGTGCGCGGCTCCCTGCTCTCTGCACATGTAGCTGCAGTAGACATCGGGTTAATTAACCCGATGTGTACTGTAGCTAGGAGAGCAAGGAGCCAGCGCTAAGCAGTGTGCGCGGCTCCCTGCTCTCGCGGTTATGATCGCTGCTGTGTCGCTGTGTTTGACAGCTAAGCAGCGATCATAACAGTGACTTACATGGTGACGTAACAGCGACCTCGTTGTCGCTGTCGCTTAGTGTGAACCAGCCCTTAATGACCATTGTATCCAAAAAATTAATTCTGTCCAAGTGACAGTTCATTGTAAACTTCAGTTCAGACCAGATAGTTAATCTCATTAATAAAGACCTCCAGGGCTCGAATGTCACACCTCCAAATACAAAAAATATCATCAAGGAATCTGCGCCAAAAAACACAGTTCGCTTGAAAAAAAAACACTTGAATAAAAAAATTCCTTTTCAAACCACGCCATATAGGCATTGGCGCAAGGAGGTGCGACATTCGAGCCAATCACTGAGCCACAGCGCTGTTTATAGAAGGTATCCTGAAATGAAAAATAATTCTCATTCAAAGTTAGAGCAAGTAGCTCAAGAAAAAACTTTTTTTGCATATCCGAGTAATCAGTCCCATTTAATAGCCACTCAACAGCTCTTATTCCTTTAGAATGAACAATAGAGGTGTAGAGACTACACACATCTAATGTTACCAGTAAGTCACCCAATTCAACGGATACACTTTTAATCTCATGAAGAAAGTGTGAAGTGTCCAGTAAATATGATGGAGCTGATTTGGTTAGTGGGGTCAATATTTTTTCTAACACAATAGCGGGGGCTGCTAAAATAGAATTAGTAAGGTTGGG
Organism: Anomaloglossus baeobatrachus; assembly: GCF_048569485.1. Classification (NCBI taxonomy): domain Eukaryota; kingdom Metazoa; phylum Chordata; class Amphibia; order Anura; family Aromobatidae; genus Anomaloglossus; species Anomaloglossus baeobatrachus. The sequence continues at coordinate 127,012,066 of NC_134362.1, forward strand.
TTCACACATAGCGACAGCGATAACGACGTCGCTGTTACGTCACCATTTTCTGTGACGTAACAGCGACCTAGTAAGTCGCTATTATGATCGCTGCTTAGCTGTCAAACACAGCGACGCAGCAGCGATCATAACGTCACTACATGTGCAGAGAGCAGGGAGCCGCGCACACTGCTTAGCGCTGGCTCCCTGCACTCCTAGCTACAGTACACATCGGGTTAATTATCCGATGTGTACTGCAGCTACATGTGCAGAGAGCAGGGAGCCGCGCACACTGCTTAGCGCTGGCTCCCTGCTCTCCTAGCTACAGTACACATCGGGTTAATTAACCCGATGTGTACTGCAGCTACATGTGCAGAGAGCAGGGAGCCGGCACTGGCAGCGTGAGAGCGGCGGAGGCTGGTAACGAAGGTAAATATCGGGTAACCACCTTGGTTACTCGATGTTTACCCTGGTTACAGCTTACCGCAGCTGCCAGATGCCGGCTCCTGCTCTCTGCTCGCTTCATTTCGTCGCTCTCCTCGCTGTCACACACAGCGATCTGTGCGTCACAGCGGGAGAGCAACAATAAAAAAAACGAACCAGGGCTGTGTGTAACGAGCAGCGATCTCACAGCAGGGGCCAGATCGCTGCTCAGTGTCACACACAGCGAGATCGCTAATGAGGTCACTGCTGCGTCACAAAAACCGTGACTCCGCAGCGATCTCGCTGTGTGTGAAGCACCCCTAAGGGCGACTATTGGCCTCCCAGGTGGACATTGCAGTGATTTGTGCACTTTAGGTAATGTATAAAGGATAGGTGTAATCGGATGTTTTTTTAAGTAGGAAATTGGCCATTTTTTCATCAATTATTTTTAATTTTAAATACCTATTAATAATATTAAGCAGTTTTTTTCAAATATCAAAAACCGGATCACCATTTAATTTCTCATATACCGCTGTATTGGAGAGTTGGGATTTAATTTCCTGAACATAATCCTTCTTATCCATAATTTTCAACACTACCCCCTTTGTCTGCAGATTTTATTATAAGGGAGGGATCATCCATAAGGGATTTTAAGGCATTTCTTTCATTTTGACTCATTGTTATGAAAATGAATTTGTCTAGCCTTAAAAGTTTTAGTCAATGATTGTATATCCCTCTCCACTAGTTTAACATACGTCTCACAGGATGGTGCGTTTTAGGTGGATTCATATTACTCTTAATCCTTAATCCCAAGTCATTCAAACATAAAACATTATCACCATTACCTGGGGTGGTAACCGTTTCAGATTTTTCAGTCCCTGCAAAATGCACACGCAGTCTCAATAGACGAAAAAGAATTTTTAAATCAATGTCCAAACCGAAGAAGTCAAAGTACGTAGTAGGGCAAAATGATAATCCTTTTGAAAGTACTTGTAGCTGGATAGGTGTCAGATTTTTAGATGAGATATTGAGGACTAATGATTTTCTCGAGTCTGGGACTTTGTTCGTATCGGATCCATGGCTCCGCCGATGACTGCGTCCTCCACGCCTAATAGCTCTCCTCTGGTTCTTCTCTTTCTTGCTAAAAAAGAACCCTTTGAGGAAGCATTGGAATCGCTGCCAGATCCGGAGGACGACGGAAACCCCAATTGAAAAAGGGTTTGGCAGTCCCAGAGGAATCTTGCCATCTATAAACTCTATCTATATATATAATTGCCTTATTCTGTCTGTCTGTCTGTCTGTCTGTCATGCTTCAAAATTGTGTCCTTCCGGTGACATTGTGTCCTTACGGTGACACAAAGCTGATTGGCCGCTGGGCTCGCCATGGCCCCGCCCCCCCACACCGATTGGCCGCTTGCCCAGGCTGCGCCCCCACACGGATTGGCCAGCCGCTCGCCCAGGCTCCGCCCCCCCCACAGATTGGCCTCTCGCCCCAGGACCCTGCAGGCATTGGCAACTCGGCCACGCCACGCCCCGCCCCCCTCACGCAATGGACGTTAGCTCTGCCCCCCCCCCCCGCGCATTCCCCGAACTGACACGGTCACGGCTCCCAGGTGAGTACTGTACAACCCCCCCCCCCCCCAACGGGAGCCCACATCAGCGTACGCCGCCAACCCAGCCGACACTTACCCTCGCATTGCTGGCCTTGCCGCTGTATGCTGGTGTGGGCTCCCGTGCGAGTGGGGGACGTGATGCGCTGGTAACCATGGTAGCATAGTTACCAGCACATCAAGGTCCTGCAGCGGCGGAAGATCCACACGCACACACATAACAGCACACACACACACACATACACACACATCAGATCACACTCACTCTCACAAACACCTCACACACACATCGCATCCACACACTTACAGCATCCGGAGATATCGCTTGCTTCTCGGCCTCGATACTGTGCTGTTGTGACCTTCCAGGACCTGCCGGAGGATCACATGGCCAGAAGCATGTGGTATCTCCGGATGTTGTGAGTATGAGCGCGTATGTGCAATATAGTCAATGTGTGTGTGTGTGAGTGTATGCGATCGGGTGTGTGTCGGTGTGTGTGAGTGTATGCGATCGGATCTGTGAGTGTCGGCAGAGGAGCATGGCGTGCTGGAGGAGGCTGGGAGGAGAGAGGCTGATCCTGGGGAAGGCTGGGATGAGGAGGCTGATGCTGGGGACAGAGAGGCTGATGCTGGGATGAGAGAGGCTGATGCTGGGATGAGAGAGGCTGATGCTGGGGACAGAGAGGCTGATGCTGGGGACAGAGAGGCTGATGCTGGGGACAGAGAGGCTGATGCTGGGATGAGAGAGGCTGATCCTGGGGAAGGCTGGGGTGGAGAGGCTGATGCTGGGGACAGAGAGGCTGATGCTGGGGACAGAGAGGCTGATGCTGGGGACAGAGAGGCTGATGCTGGGATGAGAGAGGCTGATCCAGGGGAAGGCTGGGATGGAGAGGCTGATGCTGGGGACAGAGAGGCTGATGCTGGGGACAGAGAGGCTGGTGCTGGGGACAGAGAGGCTGATGCTGGGGACAGAGAGGCTGATGCTAGGGACAGAGAGGCTGATGCTAGGGACAGAGAGGCTGATGCTGGGGACAGAGAGGCTGATGCTAGGGACAGAGAGGCTGATGCTGGGGACAGAGAGGCTGATGCTGGGGACAGAGAGGCTGATGCTGAGGACAGAGAGGCTGATGCTGGGGACAGAGAGGCTGATGCTGGGGACAGAGAGCCTGATGCTAGGGACAGAGAGGCTGATGCTGGGGACAGAGAGGCTGATGCTGGGGACAGAGAGGCTGATGCTTGGGACAGAGAGGCTGATGCTTGGGACAGAGAGGCTGATGCTTGGGACAGAGAGGCTGATGCTGGGGACAGAGAGGCTGATGCTGGGGACAGAGAGGCTGATGCTGGGGACAGAGTGGCTGATGCTGCGGGGAGAGAGGCTGATGCTGGGAGGAGAGAGGCTGATGCTGCGGGTAGAGAGGCTGATGGAGCACGTTTCGGAGTGCGCAGCATGGCGGATGGAGCATGTTTGGGAGTGCGCAGCATGGCGGATGGAGCACGTTTGGGAGTGCGCAGCATGGCGGATGGAGCACGTTTGGGAGTCCGCAGCATGGCGGATGGAGCACGTTTGGGAGTGCGCAGCATGGCGGATGGAGCACGTTTGGGAGTGCGCAGCATGGCGGATGGAGCACGTTTGGGAGTGCGCAGCATGGCGGATGGAGCACGTTTGGGAGTGCGCAGCATGGCGGATGGAGCACGTTTGGAAGTGCGCAGCATGGCGGATGGAGCACGTTTGGGAGTGCGCAGCATGGCGGATGAAGCACGTTTGGAAGTGCGCAGCATGGCGGATGGACCACGTTTGGGAGTGCGCAGGATGGGAGATGCAGCACGATGGGGAGTGCGGAGTATGGCGGATGTAGCACGTTTGGGAGTGCGCAGCATGGCGGATGGACCACGATGCAGCACGATGGGGAGTGCGCAGCATGGCGGATGCAGCACGTTTGGGAGTGCGCAGCATAGGAGATGGAGCACGATGGGGAGTGCGCTGCATGGGGGGATGGAGCACGATAAGGAGTGCGGAGTATGGCGGATGGAGCACGTTTGGGAAGTGCGCAGCATGGCGGATGGAGCACGTTTGAGAGTGCGCAGCATGGCGGATGGAGCACGTTTGGGAGTGCGCAGCATGGGAGATGGAGCACGATGGGGAGTGCGCAGCATGGCGGATGGAGCACGTTTGGGAGTGCGCAGCATGGGGGATGGAGCACGATGGGGAGTGCGCTGCATGGCGGATGGAGCACGATGGGGAGTGCGGAGTATGGCGGATGGAGCATGTTTGGGAGTGCGCAGCATGGCGGATGGAGCACGTTTGGGAGTGCGCAGCATGGCGGATGGAGCACGTTTGGGAGTGCGCAGCATGGGGGATGGAGCACGATGGGGAGTGCGCAGCATGGCGGATGGAGCACGTTTGGGAGTGCGCAGCATGGCGGATGGACCACGTTTGGGAGTGCGCAGGATGGGAGATGGAGCACGATCGGGGGTGCGCAGCATAGGGGATGGAGCACGTTTGGGAGTGCGCAGCATGGCGGATGGAGCACGTTTCGGAGTGCGCAGCATGGGGGATGCAGCACGATGGGGAGTGCGGAGTATGGCGGATGTAGCACGTTTGGGAGTGCGCAGCATGGCGGATGGACCACGATGCAGCACGATGGGGAGTGCGCAGCATGGCGGATGCAGCACGTTTGGGAGTGCGCAGCATAGGAGATGGAGCACGATGGGGAGTGCGCTGCATGGGGGATGGAGCACGATAAGGAGTGCGGAGTATGGCGGATGGAGCACGTTTGGGAGTGCGCAGCATGGCGGATGGAGCACGTTTGAGAGTGCGCAGCATGGCGGATGGAGCACGTTTGGGAGTGCGCAGCATGGGAGATGGAGCACGATGGGGAGTGCGCAGCATGGCGGATGGAGCACGTTTGGGAGTGCGCAGCATGGGGGATGGAACACGATGGGGAGTGCGCTGCATGGCGGATGGAGCACGATGGGGAGTGCGCTGCATGGCGGATGGAGCACGTTTGGGAGTGCGCAGCATGGGGGATGGAGCACGATGGGGAGTGCGCTGCATGGCGGATGGAGCACGATGGGGAGTGTGGAGTATGGCGGATGGAGCACGTTTGGGAGTGCGCAGCATGGCGGATGGAGCACGTTTGGGAGTGCGCAGCATGGCGGATGGAGCACGTTTGGGAGTGCGCAGCATGGGGGATGGAGCACGATGGGGAGTGCGCTGCATGGCGGATGGAGCACGATGGGGAGTGCGGAGTATGGCGGATGGAGCATGTTTGGGAGTGCGCAGCATGGCGGATGGAGCACGTTTGTGAGTGCGCAGCATGGCGGATGGAGCACGTTTGGGAGTGCGCAGCATGGGGGATGGAGCACGATGGGGAGTGCGCAGCATGGCGGATGGAGCACGTTTGGGAGTGCGCAGCATGGCGGATGGACCACGTTTGGGAGTGCACAGGATGGGAGATGGAGCACGATCGGGGGTGCGCAGCATAGGGGATGGAGCACGTTTGGGAGTGCGCAGCATGGCGGATGGAGCACGTTTCGGAGTGCGCAGCATGGGGGATGCAGCACGATGGGGAGTGCGGAGTATGGCGGATGTAGCACGTTTGGGAGTGCGCAGCATGGCGGATGGACCACGATGCAGCACGATGGGGAGTGCGCAGCATGGCGGATGCAGCACGTTTGGGAGTGTGCAGCATAGGAGATGGAGCACGATGGGGAGTGCGCTGCATGGGGGATGGAGCACGATAAGGAGTGCGGAGTATGGCGGATGGAGCACGTTTGGGAGTGCGCAGCATGGCGGATGGAGCACGTTTGAGAGTGCGCAGCATGGCGGATGGAGCACGTTTGGGAGTGCGCAGCATGGGAGATGGAGCACGATGGGGAGTGCGCAGCATGGCGGATGGAGCACGTTTGGGAGTGCGCAGCATGGGGGATGGAACACGATGGGGAGTGCGCTGCATGGCGGATGGAGCACGATGGGGAGTGCGCTGCATGGCGGATGGAGCACGTTTGGGAGTGCGCAGCATGGGGGATGGAGCACGATGGGGAGTGCGCTGCATGGCGGATGGAGCACGATGGGGAGTGTGGAGTATGGCGGATGGAGCACGTTTGGGAGTGCGCAGCATGGCGGATGGAGCACGTTTGGGAGTGCGCAGCATGGCGGATGGAGCACGTTTGGGAGTGCGCAGCATGGGGGATGGAGCACGATGGGGAGTGCGCAGCATGGCGGATGGAGCACGTTTGGGAGTGCGCAGCATGGGAGATGGAGCACGATGGGGAGTGCGCTGCATGGCGGATGGAGCAAGGTTTGGGAGTGCGCAGCATGGGAGATGGAGCACGATGGGGAGTGCGCTGCATGGCGGATGGAGCACGTTTACGAGTGCGCAGGATGGGAGATGGAGCACGATGGGGGTGCGCAGCATAGGGGATGGAGCACGATGGTGAGTGTGTTGCATGGGGGATGGAGCACGATGGGAAGTGCACACCTCCCCCCAACACACACACACACACACACGCGCGCACTGCACAACACACCACACACACACACTGGGAACCACAAACAACTGCCCTACACAGACACCCACACACAGACAACGCTGCACACACAAATATACGCACATACCGCACAACACACACATTGCACAAAACATACCTCCCCCCAAAACACACCACACACACACAAACCGCGCAACACACACACAACGCTACAGACACACAGCGCTCCACAAACAACGCAACACACAAACAACACCGCTCTCACCCCCCGCCACACCCAGACAACACCCAGAACATGTACAGTGCCCTACACAAACACTTGGTAACTACACACAACAACATCTATATATATATATATATATATAACAAAAGTCATACATGAACTACACAATACGTAAATTCTAGAATACCCGATGCGTAGAATCGGGCCACCTTCTAGTTATTTAAATAATCCTCAGTGTCTCTTATAAATTTAACACGTTTCTTCTGTTCAATGTCTTTTTTCAATTCTTTATCAGTTTTGTTGATCCTATTTTTAAGCAGATTCAATTCCTCTGAATTTAATGAATCCTTTAGTTGAATCTCAATAGATGCAATTTTATCTTATATTTCAGTAATTGCTGACTGAAGATGCTGTATAGTGAGGATCATCAAGTCCATAGAACATTTATTTAATATGTTTCCTCAAGACTTTATGGATGAATACAGACCATGGATGATGTGTTTGAAAAAACTAGCCTCTGCTCTATATCTCTCTGTGTGGATTGTCTGTCTTTCTGCTCATTCAGTAACCTTGAGGGGTAACCCCGCTGTGAAAACTTTATGGACATTTCATCTACTCTTTGTTCAAGCACCTTTGGATCAGTGACTATTCTCCGCACTCTTTGATATTGTGAGTGTGGCAATGATTTTTTCAGATGAGGGGGATGATTACTAGAAAAAAGCAGGAGATTATTTTTATCAATCGGCTTTCTATATAGATCAGTGTATAGATTATGGTTGTCACCCATTGTATCAATTGTATCCAAAAAATGAATTCTGTCCAAGTGACAGTTCATTGTAACTTCAGTTCAGACCAGATAGAGTTAATCTCATTAATAAAGACCTCCAGGGCTCGAATGTCACACCTCCAAATACAAAAAATATTATCAAGAAATCTGCGCCAAAAAACAGTTTGCTTGAAAAAAAACACTTGCATAAATAAATTTTTTTTCAAACCACGCCATATAGGCATTGGCGTAAGGAGGTGCGACATTCGAGCCCATCACTGAGCCACATCGCTTTTTATAGAAGGTATCCTTAAATCAAAAATAATTCTCATTCAAAGTTAGAGCAAGTAGCTCAAGAAAAAACTTTTTTTGCGTATCCGAGTAATCAGTCCCATTTAATAGCCACTCAACAGCTCTTATTCCTTTAGAATGAGCAATAGAGGTGTAGAGACTACACACATCTAATGTTACCAGTAAGTCACCCGATTCAACAGATACTCTTTTAATCTCACGAAGAAAGTGTGAAGTGTCCAGTTAATATGATGGAGCTGATTTGGTTAGTGGGGTCAATATTTTTTCTAACACAATAGCGGGGGCTGCTAAAATAGAATCAGTAAGGGCGACTATTGGCCTCCCAGGTGGACATTGCAGTGATTTGTGCACTTTAGGTAATGTATAAAGGATAGGTGTAATTGGATGTTTTTTATGTAGGAAATTGGCCATTTTTTCATCAATTATTTTTAATTCTAAATACCTATTAATAATATTAAGCAGTTTTTTTGAAATATCAAAAACCGGATCACCATTTAATTTCTCATATACCGCTGTATTGGAGAGTTGGGATTTAATTTCCTGAACATAATCCTTCTTATCCATAATTTTCGACACTACCCCCTATGTCTGCAGGTTTTATTATAAGGGAGGGATCATCCATAAGGGATTTTAAGGCATTTCTTTCATCCCGACTCATTGTTATGAAAATGAATTTGTCTAGCCTTAAAAGTTTTAGTCAATGATTGTATATCCCTCTCCACTAGATTAACATACGTCTCAACAGGATGGTGCGTTTTAGGTGGATTCATATTACTCTTAATCCTAAAGCTGGGTTTACACACTGCAACATCTCAAACGACATCGCTGTAACGTCACCGGTTTTGTGACGCAATAGCGATGTTGTTTGCGATGTTGCAGTGTGTGAAACCTATCAGCGACCTGGCCCCTGCTGTGAAGTTGTTGGAAGTTGCTGATCACTACAAGTCGTTCAGGACCATTCCTAGGTCCTTTGTTTCCCGCTGTGCAGCATGAAGTTTCAGTGTGTGAATCCTTTTCAGCGACTTTGTTAGCAACTTCCCTTTCAAAAGGCTGCTTATCAACGTCCCCAACAACCAGCTAGGTCGCTCTGCAGGTCCGGATCGCTGGTAAGTTGTTGGCCAGGTTTGCCGGTTTGAACGCTCACCAGAGACTTAGCAGAGACTTAGGGAGGTCGCTATTGCGTCACCAAACCGGTGACGTTACAGCGATGTCCTTTGCGATGTTGCAGCGTGTAAACCCAGCTTTAATCCCAAGTCATTCAAACATAAAACATTATCACCATTCCCTGGGGTGGTAACCGTTTCAGATTTTTCAGTCCCTGCAAAATGCACACGCAGTCTCAATAGACGAAAAAAAAATAAATATTTTTTTTCTTGGTGGTTTTTTTTTTTTTTTTACTTGAATTGGATCTTGGGATTTGAGTTGTTAATTGATATATTTGATTATGCAAATGAGTAGGGTGTTTACTCCTACCAGATCCATGAACCTTTATTATTTAGAGTAGGAATTGTGATGCAGTAATCATCTTTTGTTTGAGAAAGGCTTTCGCCGAAACGCGTTATAATATTTGACGCCTGTAAGGGGAATTGTACAATAAAAAGAATATACATTCATAAAGAAGAGTGACGTTTTTTTTCTTCAATTTTGATTGTGGATGCCTTCCATAGACCTGAGCACCGTTCATCCCTGAGTGCCGCCCTGGAACTTCTTTCCTTTCACCACTTTATTAATCCTCAAAAAAATCCCTCCATGTCCGACGTAATCCACACGAGATCCCACAACGCTTTCAGCTCTGCTGCATCAGAAGCTAAGGTCTAAGAGCCTTGTGCTCGAAATGCGTCTGGTGTGCAGTTTAATGAACGTTTGGATTTTTCCTGACTCAGAGATGGTATACTTTTGTGGCTTATCTTTATTACAAGAAAAATATTCTTTGTATTATAAAAAACAATTTATTAAATCTGTATTTTTATGGAAACGTGAAGCTTTGTTCACCTGTACATCGGAAGATGACAGCAAATGGCTGTAGAGCACCACTGCTTTCTGTGAGCAACTGAAGTGAGTAGCTCTATCAGCAGTGACATCACTCAGGTTACCCGTGGCCACAGCTGTATCCTCCAACTGTCTCAGGTGGAGGTGTAGCATCCAGGAATATGGGGTACTCTGTGCCAGGCAGTGTACATCTTGGGAATGTCACGATAGTATCCAATACCCGGTTCCGTGCCCTGGGCCCTTTTTGTAATGGGGATATTTACAGGGGATTGGTGAATAAAGTTTATTCGTGACGCCACTTGCGGTGTTGCGGCTAATTGTAGTGAGCCGCTGCAAAATGTCTCTACTGGGGCTGGTGGTATTAGCAGCTATTATGGTAGTCCCTCTGCAAGTAGGGTTTTGGCCCAGCGGGTGTATAGTGCAGTGGGTGTCAGAAGGAGGAGTCCAGACAGGTATTCACTGCAACTGATTTACTCACTTGGGATGTTGACTGGTTGCCCGAGGCCGGCTGGTTTCACCTCCAGATCCCCTTAGTCCCAGTCTTCGTACCAGTCTGGTTCTCTGGTACCTTCCTCCTCTGCGTGTAGTATGAAAGAAAAAAAACGTATTCAGCTCACCCCAATGACTGCACTCCAGGACTTAGCAGGGTGCACGTGGTCCACTGGACAGGCAGGTCCAGAATGTGAAGTTAGAAGGAGAGGGAGGAAGGACCCAGCACCAATTCCAAAATAATAAAATCCAAAAACTTTATTGGGTCATTTAAAAACTATATTACAAAAAGTTCCAGGATGAACGCCAAAGCATGGGTGCTTGATGCGTTTCAGGCTAGATAAATAAAGGACTGTGTTTTTATTTATCTAGTCCGAAACGCTTCCAGCACCCATGCTTTGGCGTTCATCATGGAACTTTTGTAATATAGTTTTTAAATGACCCAATAAAGTTTTTGGATTTTTATTATTTTGGAATTGGTTCTGAATCCTCCCCCCCCCTCTCTTTCTGACCTTCCTCCCCTGCACCTGTCTCTGGTATGTGGGTCTTCGTGGTATGGAACACTGGGCGTCCCCGCTTCTGTTGTTTGTCCACTTCTGTCCGCCTGACGGTAGCATGAACCCTGTTGAGTTGGAGTCTCTGGTCTTGTCCCCGGTTCTCCCTTTGCTACTGAGTCTTCGGATTCTGTAGGATCAGCAAGGTCCTTGATGGTCCCCTTTGTTGTGCAGGTGTTAACAGGTCGGCTTGAAGCTCTTTCCTGTCCTAGGGTCCTGTACCCTGTCAGTGCGTAGTTCCGGGAGCACTCCACTGGCAACCACCTCTCCTGGGTACCAGGTCACTGTCAACCCGAGTCAGGATGTTGCTCAGTCACAACTTCACACTTCCACTGTCAATTCTGTTCTGACTACTCTCCACAGTCTACCCCTCCCACCTGGTCAACTAGTGGACTGGAGTGGCTCCACCTCTAGGCGGCCATCCATTGGTCCCAGCCTAGCTAGGTATCATTGAATGGGGGATTGTTGGGGAAAACTGGGATTACCTGGGTTTTTGGTGTTATCGGCACTGGGGTTCTGGGTCCCTAAGGGGGTAGGCCCTGCGTCCCTGTGGGGATGCAGAACCTTGTAGCACCCTGATGGCTTCAGGGGCGGTAAAGAGGACTTCAGCTATGGCCGCGGGTAACCTGAGTAAAGGCATCGCTGATCCCGTGGCTCAATTCAGTCACTCAAGTGTTTTGCGGTCACAGGTAAGACCTGTGATCGCAAATCGGGCCGCGACACAGAAACAGAGCCACGCAATGATAGTGAACTCGGGTGAAGCTCTGATGTCACTGCTGGGGACCCCTGTGTCCTGGCACTGACCTCAGAGATTAATCTGAGTTCATGACAGCACACAGAGACAGAGCCGCGGGATGACAATGAAGTCGGGTAAAGTTAATCCGAGTTCTTTCTCATTGCGCGCTGTTTCTGCTGTCAGTTGGCATGTTGCAGAGCTGAATTGCCGTGGGACCGCAATGTCAATAATGCATCAAAAATGCATCCAAAATGCATGCATTTTGGATGCATTTTTTTTTGTCAAACGCAGTGCTTATAGTTGTCAAAGTCTGCCAGAGGGTGCATTTTTTGACAATTACAAAACGCAACTTGCGCACATCCCCTTTAAAGTCAGTGAGATAGGAGCATGGTCTGAGATATCGGGTGGATGCGGGAATTATGATGCTGAGCAAAAAGGTGGGAAGAAATAAAGTATTCAATACGTAGATACAGGGATAGATACATGATAGATAGAGGGATAGATACTGTATATAATAGATACATGATAGATTGATACAGGGATAGATGGATACGGGGAATAGATACATGATAGAGGGATAGATGGATACAGGGATAGATATATAATAGATACATACATGATAGATGGATAATAGATGATAGATGGATATTAGATGATAGATGGATAGATAGTTGATACATGATAGATTGATGTATAATAGATACATGATAGATAAATGGATAGATAGATAATACATGATAGATATATACTAGATAGATAAAAGAAAGATGGATAGATAGATAATAGATACATGATAAATATATAATAGATAATAGACAGAGGGATAGATATATAATAGATAGATACATGGATGGATAGATAGATAATAGATACATGATAGGTAATAGACAGAGCGATAGATATATAACAGATACATGATAGATAAATACTGCATCTATTTCTAGGTGAAGGAAAAAGTCAGATTAATTTGTTCACATAAAACTACTATAAAGAAATGAGAAAAAAATGCAAATATTTCAAAAAATGCAAATATATATTCCAATACTTTGGATTCAAACCAGCAACTTTCAAACATGTGTCCTGCAGCCTCCTAGCAGATTACACAGGACACAGAGCTCCATTATATGGAGCAGCATTTCTGTGTTATAGGGGGAGAGTTTTTTTTTTTTCTAATAAAATTACTAAAAGTAATAAAAAAAATAAATATTTTATTACACTTTTTTTTATAAAATAATAAACATCACAAATCAGCAAATAACATGGACATATTTGGTGTCCCTGTAATTGTAATGACCCGAACAACATAGCGATCAGATTAATTATGGGGGATCGGTAAATGGCGTAAAAAATGGTGCAATTTTATTATTTTTCTTTATTAAAACCCATAAAAAATGTAATAAAAATGTATTGTTGAGGTCGTGTTCACACGTGTAATCTCAACCCTATTTTAAAATATGCAATTTTTATTAATATTCATTAAAATGTACCCACAAACAGACACACAAACATATAAATGAGAATGGATCACGTTATCCTTGTAAATAACCAAGGAGTTTTATATACACACTCACTTTAGGAAAGGGAAGGGAAACTAGTATATCCTTATAAGGGTAGTGTATCCTTACCTAACAACGGAGGGTATGACACCATAAGTTACCGGGCGCCCCCGTTCCACGTCGGCTCTCCCTCTCCCTGACCCTGATATAAGGATGGGACGGAAAGCCCTATAGTCGTGCTTGCACAGTACAATATATGAGTTCCCAAATGGTAATACTCCTCCCTGTATTGTTTTTCTTAGATCAATAAGGTATCAATTTACTGATCTATAACCAGAAATTCCTATTCATGATACTAGCACTGTACAAGACGTAAATACTTCTATTCCTAATAAATTATCTTTATGCAAGGTAGTGATCCATAAGTTATGAGTTATTTACAACCACATATGTTACAGGGTGGTATATCCCAAAAGTATATTCCAGTCACCTAGAGTCATATCACAAGGAGCTCAGATAATTTACCCATTATACCCCAGGAGCTGAAAGAAAATTGGGATACAGACACCTCTGCAAATTACTGCAAAATAGAAAAGGTTGCTCCAATCATATTCTATATAATATAGTATAACAGGGAGAAAATATTAATTCCCTGAGAAGCAGGAATCCAGGCCTGCCAGGCCTCAATGCGTTTCTTCTCTCCCTTCAGAGGTTCATCAGGAGGCTAAGGGGAGACGACAGCGGGTCCTGTTCAGTAACAATCCATGGCTGTAATCCTTTCCTAAAGTGAGCGTGTATATAAAACTCCTTGGTTATTTACAAGGATAACGTGATCCATTCTCATTTATATGTTTGTGTTTCTATTTGTGGGTACATTTTAATGAATATTAATAAAAATTGCATATTTTAAAATAGGGTTGAGATTACATGTTAGTCCCTTTTTGAGCACTCTACCCATTTATTTAACTCTGTTAATTCGTGTTCACACCGTATCCGCACCACGAGCACAATAACAATCTTCTCTGATTATTGCGTGTCTGCGGTATTTTTTATGCATTGTCCCCCCTTATTTGATATAGATTTGGTGCAGATTTGAATCCTGAAGCTTATAAAGAAGAAAGAAAAAAACACCAAAACTGCACAAATCGGCAGCATGTTTAGATGCAAAAGGGGCGGAAATTTCATGACATCTCATCCACTTTGCTTGGACAATTACTCCATGTTTACATGTAGTGTAAATGCTGCATTTTTTTCTGCTGTTTTTTTGCAAATAAATTCTGCAAAAGCACACTGCCACCTCCAAGATTGCCGTAAGGAGCACCTCACCGAAGACCAAGGAGGTTGCACACCAGCAAGACTCTTGTTCAGGCCTTTTAAAGGTGGTCTTGTTGCCAAGGTAGATTAGTTCAGTGGTACGCTGAGGAGCTCTTCAGGTACAGGCCTTGTTGTTTTCAGCTGATCCCAGGAGAGTTGTGGGGATGGTTACTGCCCCCCGGTAGCCAAGCCTCCTGTGCACCTCATTCTCACTAACCAGATGAGGGCCAGGGGTCTCCAGCGGGGTAGCCCTGCCTCAGTGTCCATCCAGGGGGGTGGCGGAGGTTAGTGAGAGTACTTACAGCCGATTTGTAGTGACTGAGTCAGGCTTCAGTATGACAGACAGGCCTCTCTTCTCTAATGCCATGTAATCTACACACAGGGCCTCCGGGGAAAAAAGAAAGGTACCACTCCTGTAAGCAGGGTCAGACTGGGGTGTCTGGGGCCCACCAGGGGAATTCACTCTAGGGGCCCACCCTACACCTACATGCAAATATTTATTAGCCGCTACCCCCATTATAGTGGAGCATTGACTGTAAAATACAGGCGACACTTGCACATCTACTGTGCACCGTAACTGATGTACAATTACAGCAGTTGCACTAAAGGGGTTCTTTGGTGAAAACAAGTTATCACCAATCCACAGGTTAAGTAGGTGATAACTTATTGATCAATAGAATCCGACAAGTTGAAACCGCACCAATCGGAAGAATGGGGAACTTTTTTCCTGACAGAGTACTTTTATCCCCAATATAAAATGCAGCGGTAGGTCGGATGTGTGACTGCAGCTCCATTCATCTTCTTTAGCACAGTCAGAAAAGGCCAAGAAAAGCACACAGCAGCCACTGAGGGAATGAATGGATCAGGGGTCGAGTCGGACATCAGCTCCAATGGGGATAAAAGTTGCACATTTTGTCGATTGGTGCAGGTCCCAGCAATCAGACCCCCATTGATAAGTTATCACTATCCTTAGGCCACATTCACACTTTCAGTATTTGGTCAGTATGTTAGATCTGTATTTGTAGCCAAGACCAGGAGTGGGTGAAAAATGCAGACGTGGTGCCCGTGTTTCTATTATACATTTCCTCTGATTTTACCAATCCTGGTTTGGGCTACAAATATTGAAGTAAATACTAACCGAATACTCAACATGTGCACGTGGCCTTAGAAAAGATAATTACTTGTTTTCAGTGGAAAAACTCTGTATGTGCATATTTGCAGCACTGTAATACGATACGATGCGATACACTTAATTGATCACGTGGGAAATTATGGTATCACAGCAGCACAACTTAAATAATAACATGAATTACTTAATTGACAAGACAGTAAAGTTGACAGAAGAATATTATACATTAGATTAGGTCATACACAGTGGGTAAACTGAAAAGTAGAAGAAATAAAGAAGGAAACATTCACCTTGATGATTTAACACTAATGTTATTGTTGTACATTCCCATAGCAGTTGGCCCAAATGATTTCCTATATTTTTCCTTCTTACACCTCAGAAGGATTAGCCTGTTACTGATGGTGGTCTTCTGTCTCATGAATAGCTCATATAATAGATGTGCATTATTATTCATAATCGCCATACACTTTTTCAGAGTTCTTATCTCCACTACCTCCTCAAAAGAGTTAAGATTGCAGCCAACAGTGGAGCTTGCCTTCTTGATATGCTTATTCAGCTTATTAGCATCAGAGACCCGCACACTACTACCCCAGCATATGAGTGCAAAAAAGATGGCGCTTGCCACTACAGACTGGTAGAACATTTCTAACATTTTGCTGCACACATTAAAAGACCTCAGTTTCCTTAGGAAATACAGTTTGTTCATCCCCTACTTGTAGACCCTCTCTGAGTGGCATCTCCAGTCCAGTTTGCTATCCAGGTGGACCCCCAAATATTTGTAACTCTCCACCTGCTCCACCTCCTGACCAGCAATAGTGATCGGTAAACATTCCATCTTTCTCCTGCTATAGTTGGCCACCAACTCCTTAGTTTTCTTAACATTTAGTTGTAGATAGTTACCATGGCACCAATCCACAAAATTCAACACCACCCTTCTATATTCCTAATCACCCTGGTCCCCTCTAATACATCCAACTACCACGGAGTCATCTGAGAATTTGTGAAGGTGGCAAAAATCAGATTTATACTGAAAGTCTGATGTATACAGTGTGAATAGAAAGGGCGCTAGCACCGTTCCCTGAGGGGCACCTACACTGCTCAATAATCTGCTAGACACAACTGCTCCCATCTGTACAAACTGTGGCCGATCTGATAGGTAGTCAGTTATCCAATTTCTCATCCCCTCCTCCACCTTCATATCAGTCATCTTTTTGTGTAGTATGAGTGGTTGCAGGGTGTTAAATGCACTGAAGAAATCAAAGAACATCGCTTCACAGTGGTTCCATCATTCTCCAAAAATGAATGTACAGTATGTCACAGGACAGGGAGGGGTTAAATGTTAAAGCATTTAATCTCTATTGGAAATAAAGAATCTTCCCCATATTGATATCAGAGAGAAAATGTGACAACTGTACGCAACACAATCCACTATACCAAAACCAATAATACCAAATACAAGGGGGAAATACCACCACACCTTGACCAGATAACATATTACCACCACATTGGGACCAACTACAACCACATATAAGGTAGAAATACAGCCACACCGTGACAAAACATATTGCCACAACATAGTGACCAAATACAATTACATACAAGAGAGAAATACCATCACACCACACCTAGATAACCTATTACCAACACATAGTGATCAAATACAACCACATACAAGAGAGTAATACCGCCATACCATAATTAGACCACATAGTAACCAAATATTACCATATACAAGGGAGAAATACCACGCCACTATGACCAGAGCATATAATGACAAAATAATACTACGTACAAGAGACAAATACCACCAAATCGTGACCAGACCATATATTACTACCACACAGGGATGTATAATACTACAATAATGATCATGAATAAAAACCACAATACTAATATTACCACGAATGCCATTATACACAGGAGCTTTGTATATATTGTCAGTGTGTACAGATTATATAATGAATACTGATGCCTTTATAAACAGATCTGTAGATAGGTAATACAGTGATCACCAGTGACGTTATACACAGGAGCTTTGTATATAGTGTGTGTGTACATGTAATCCACTGACTTACCAGTGACCCCTCTAGTTAATTATTCATCTTCGCTTTTCCTCTTCATCCGGCACTGACTGATATCACTTCTTCCTGCCATGACCCGAATCTGCAGAAAATAACACAGTCACCTATAGATGATCACTCCCAGAGCATATTCCACACTATTTCCGCAATTTATACACTACGTCAGACTTTTGTTCCCCCCCATGGAAGACCGTAGCTCAAAATTAACCTATATTTCATCAGTAATAGGGTCTCTTAATTGCCCCTACAGTAATTATGTCCCTACTTGCCATCATAAACCAATAATGTATGTCCCTCATCCTTGCCCCATATAGCAATCCTGGCCCCCTTTATTTACTAATCTCTAGGGAAAAAATACATTATATGAATGTATGTGTATGTGTGTGTGTGTGTGTGTGTGTGTGTGTGTGTGTGTGTGTGTGTGTATATATATATATATATGTATATATATATATATATATATTTATGTATGTGTATATATATATATATATATATATATATATATATAATTACACAGTACAGACCAAAAGTATGGACGCACCTCATTCACAGAGTTTTCTTTATTTTCATGACTCTAAAAATTGTAGATTCACATTGAAGGCATCAAGACTATGAATTACAACATGTGGAATGAAATACTTAGTGTGAAACAACTGAAGATATGTGTTATATTCTAGGTTCTTCAAAGTAGCCACATTTTGCTTTCATTACTGCTTTGCACACTCTTAGCATTCTCTTGATGAGTTTCAAGACGTAGTCACCGGAAATGGTTTTCCAACAGTCATGAAGGAGTTCCAAGAAATGCTTAGCACTTGTTGTCCCTTTTGCCTTCACTCTGCGGTCCAGCTCACCCCAAACCATCTCGATTGGGTTCAGGTCTGGTGACTGTGGAGACCAGGTCATCTGGCATAGCTCCCCATCACTCTCCTTCTTAGTCAAATAGCCCTTACACAGCCAGGAGGTGTCTTTGGGGTCATTGTCCTGTTGAAAAATAAATGATGGTCCAACTAAACGCAAAAAGGATGGAATAGCACGCCGCTGCAAGTTGTTGTGGTAGCCATGCTGGTTCTTTATGCCTTCAATTTTGAATAAATCCCCAACAGTGTCAGCAGCCCCACACCTCCTCCTCTATGCTTCACGGTGGGAACCAAGCATGTAGAGTCCATCCGTTCACCTTTTCTACAAAGACACGGTGGTTGGATCCAAAGATCTCAAATTTGGACTCATCAGAACAAAGCACAGATTTCCACTGGTCTAATGTCCATTCCTTGTGTTCTTTAGCCCAAACAAGTCTCTTCTGCTTGTTGTATGTCCTTAGCAGTGGTTTCCTAGCAGCTATTTTACCATGAAGGCCTGCTGCACAAAGTATCCTCTTAATAGTTGTTCTAGAGATGAGAAGGTGTGTCCAAACTTTTGGTCTCTACTGTGTATATAATGTGTGTATATATATCTATATATATATATAACTAGCTGTACCACCCGGCTTCGCCCGAGTTAATAACTGCTGTTAACAAAATAGAATGTATTAACAAAAATGTATTCTACAAAAAACAGAAAACAAATAGATATAAATGTAATTATAAGGTCTGTCATCTCTCTGTCTCTCTCTCTATCTCTTTGTCTGTCTGTCTCTTTCCCTGTCTGTCTCTGACTGTCTCTTTCTCCGTCTGTCTCAATCTCTTTCCCTGTCTGTCTGTCTATCTCTGTCACTTTCCCGGTCTGTCTCTTTCCCTCTCTATTCGCCTTAATGGAGGCAGGTTTTTTGGTGAATAACTGTAAAGCGCGGGGTTAAAATTTCCCCTCAAAACATAGCCTATGACGCTCTCTGCGTCCAGAAGTGTGAGTGTGCAAAATTTCGTGGCTGTAGCTGCGACGGTGCAGATGCCAATCCCGGACACACACACACACACAAATACATACACACATTCAGCTTTATAGTCTGTCTCTTTTCCTCTCTTTTCGCTGTCTGTTTCCCTGAGTCTGTCTCTTAACCTGTCTCTCTCTTTCCCTGTCTGTCTCTATGTCTGTGTCTGTCTCTTTGTGTCTGTCTCTTACCTTGTCTACATCTTTTTCTTACTCTGTCGGTGTCTGCCTCTTTCCCTTGCTGCATTGCGACACGCCAACATTGCATGACATGCCAACATTCCATTAAAGGGTGTGGCTGCACATTCTTCTGAAGTTCTGGCTGCACTGTGGCTCCCAGCTCCATTCGCTTTGTCTCTCTCTTTCCCTCTCTTTCCCTGTCTGTTTCTTTC
This sequence comes from Anomaloglossus baeobatrachus, assembly GCF_048569485.1. Lineage (NCBI taxonomy): Eukaryota > Metazoa > Chordata > Amphibia > Anura > Aromobatidae > Anomaloglossus > Anomaloglossus baeobatrachus. Next base: position 127,031,910 of record NC_134362.1, read on the forward strand.
CCTGTCAGTCTGTCTCTTTGTTTGTGTCTGTCTCTTTGTGTCTGTTTCTTACCTTGTCTATGTCTGTTTCTTTCTCTGTCTGTGTCTGCTGCCTCTTTCCCTGGCTGCATTGTGACACGCCAACATTCCATGACACACCAACATTCCATTTAAGGGCGTGGCTGCGCATTCTTCTGAAGTTATGGCTGCACTGTGGCTCCCAGCTCCATTCGCTTTTTTGGTGAATAACTGTAAAGCGCGGGGTTAAAATTTCCCCTCAAAACATAACCTATGACGCTCTTGGGGTCCAGAAGTGTGAGTGTGCAAAATTGTGTGGCTATACCTGCGACGGTGCAGATGCCAATCCCGGACATACACACACACATACACACACACACACACACACACACACACACACACACACATACACATACACACACACATACATACATACACACACATACTCACATTCAGCCCTGTCTGTCTCTTTCCCTGTCAGTCTGTCTCTTTGTCTGTTTCTGTCTCTTTGTGTCTGTCTCTTACCCTGTCTGTCTGTTTCTTACCCTGTCTGTGTCTGTCTCTTTCCCTGGCTGCATTGTGACACGCCAACATTCCATATAAGGGCGTGGCTGTGCATTCTTCTGAAGTTCTGGCTGCACTGTGGTTCCCAGCTCCATTCGCTTTAATGGAGGCAGGTTTTTTGGTGAATAACTGTAAAGAGCGGTTAAAATTTCCTCTCAAAACATAGCCTATGACGCTCTCTGGGTCCAGAAGTGTGAGTGTGCAAAATGTTGTGGCTGTAGCTGCGACGGTGCAGATGCCAATCCCGGACATACAAACACACATACACACACACGCATACACACATTCACCTTTATACATTAGATTGCCCTATTCTGTCTCACTGTCTGTCTGTCCAAGAAATGATGTCATACCCTGAAACCGCCTAAACCACGCCCACACAGCTCCAACAGGCCGAATACCGCCCTCACACACACCCCTCACTCCACCCTCACAAAATCAGCATCTGCCCTGCATCACATCCCCCACACACTCAATCAGCAGCGACGACCACTCAATTAGGACACGGCCACTCGCCGAAACCCTGACTACGCCATGACGCAGCCGGCAGACAGGTACAAGGGACACCGCCATGGAAGATCCCTACTCCCGACACGACGGAGCACAGGTAGAGCGCTTTCACACTTACCACCCCTATCATCACTGCACACAAGCTGGCACTACCGCTCCCATCATCATCACCGCACAGACCCCTACACTACCGCACTTCTCATCACCGCACACACCCCGGCACTACTGCACCCATCATCACCGCACACATAAAGGCACTACCACCCCTATCATCACTGCACACACCCCGACACTACCGCATCCATCTTCACCACACATACACCGGCACTACCGTTCCTATCATCAACGCACATACACCGGCACTACTGCTCCCATCAACACCGCACATACACCGACACTACTGCACCCATTATCACCGCACATACACCGGCACTACCGCTCCCATCATCACCGTACATACATCGGCACTACCACCTCATCATCACCGCACAAACCAGTACTACCGCCCCCATCAACATCGCACATACACCAGCACTACTGCAGCCATCAACACCGCACATACACCGGCACTACCGCTCCCATCATCACCGCACATACACCGGCACTACTGCACCCATCATCACCACACATACACCGGCACTACCGCACCCATCATCACCACACATACCCAGGCACTACCGCTCCCATAATCACCACACATACCCAGGCACTACTGCTCCCATCACCACTGCACATACACCGGCAGTACCGCTCCCATCATCACTGCACATACACCGGCAGTACCGCTCCCATCATCACCGCACATACACCGGTACTACCGCTCCCATCATCACCGCACATACACCGGCACTACCGCTCCCATCATCACCGCACATACACTGGCACTACCGCTCCCATCATCACCGCACACACCCAGGCACTACTGCACCCATCATCACCGCACACACACCGGCAATACCTGAGTGACGTCTCCGCTGACAGCGCGATTCACTTCAGTTGCTGCCTGGAGCTCACAGTGTCACATGTCAGCTTCATGTAGCAGAGCTGAAAGCATCATGGGACCTCTGTGGATTACGCCGGACCTGGAGGGGTATTTGGGGATTTTAATAAAGTGGTGAAAGAGAGTAGTTTTTTGTCTTTTATTTAAAATAAAGGATTTTTTCGGTGTATGTGTTTATTTACTTTCACTTACAGGTTATTCATGGGGGGGTCTCATAGATGCCTGCCATGATTAACCTAGGACTTAGTGGCAGCTATGGGCTGCCATTAACTCCTTATTACCCCGATTGCCACCGTACCAGGGCAATTCGGGATGAGTCGGGTAAGGTCCCGGGACTGTCGCATCTAATGGATGCAGCAATTCCAGGTGGCTGCTGGCTGATATTTTTAGGCTGGGGGGCTCCCCATAACGTGGGGCTCCCCATCCTGAGAATACCAGCCTTCAGCCGTGTGTCTTTATCTTGGCTGGTATCAAAATTGGGGGGGACCGCACGCAGTTTTTGTTTTTTTTTTAATTATTTATTTATTGTACTGCATGATATAGACGCGCCCACCGACAGCTGTGATTAGTTGCACTGAGATAGCTGTCACTCAGCGTAGGGGCGTGCCTAACTGCAACCAATCATAGGCGCCGGTGGGCGGGGGGAAGCAGGGAATACGATATGGAATAATGAGCGGCCAGCATTTTCAAAAGAGGAGAAGCCGCCACAGTGTGACAGCTGTGCAGTGCCGCACCGGTGATCGGTGAGTATGAGAGAGAGGGAGAGACCGACATTGTCAGAGACAGAGAGATAGACCGACAGAGAGAGAGACCGACAGAGAGAGAGACCAAGAGTGCTTTTAACGAATTTCAACGTTCTGCTGGACATGCTGAGCATGCTCAGTAGAACGTGACTGAATCCTGCACTGGAATCCGTCGCCAAACACATGGCGACGGAATCCAGCACCATAGACATTCATAATGCTTCTTAACGGATCCCGACGGAATCCTGCGGAGTGCGTTTTTTTACAGCAACAAAAAAAGCTACATTCAGCGTGCCTTCTACCCGACGGGCACTGACGGTCACGACAAAACAACTGATGCGCCGCGGGGCAGATGCAACGCAAGACCATCCTTTGCAATCCGCCCTTAATAGAAGCCTATAAGGAATAAATAGATTCCTGCAACGGTTACCGTAATTCCTCAAGGCGGTGGATTGCAACGGATGCCATTCAACGTAAGTGGGAAAGCGCCATTAAGCCCCGACCCACAGGAGGCCCCAAAGCGCAGGTCAGTGATCCAACTACACCACGGAGACACAGAGGGACGGGGACCGGAGGAGATGCAGCTGCGGCACATATATATTATAATAATAGTAATCACTTTATGAGCTGTTTGTTTTGGGTTGTACTATAAGTTTACTAAGGACTGGTACTTCATGTTAATCTCTTGAAGGTTGGTGTCATAGGAAACGATCACTGTAAGTTACTTGTTGTGTTTGTTCCTCTTGTTGTTTCGCATTCTGCTGTGTTTTGGCACCCCAGATATTTGGATCCTGCACTTTGCTAACACTGAACCCTGTTATAACTATCTAAAAGTGTATTGTGTTTACATATATTTTACACCTGGTGTATTCCCATTATTTAATAAACGAATTTAAAAAAAAAAACCTGATGCTGATGTAAAGTAAACATGTGGGAAATGTTATTTCTTAACTATTTTTTGGGCAATATCTCTCAGGTTTATATGGATAAGAATTAAAAGTTAAAAAATTGCAACATTTTCGCCAAATTTTCAGTTTTTTAACAAATAAATGCAAAAACTATTGTCCTGGTTTTGAAGTGTACTACAATATGTCACGAAAAAAAGTCGAACAATCAGAATCACTGGGATCCGGTTTTAAGTGGTCCAGAGTTAACTCCTAAAGTGACACTGGTCAGAATTGAAAACAGGCTGAGGGCAGAAGAGGTTAATCTTTATGTAATGCACATAAAAAGGTGGATACATTTTTATTTTTTTTCCTAAATAAATGGCAGTTCATTGAAATATGAAAATAACCGAAAAATTGTGTAATACAAGATTTTAGTAAATTAAATTGTTCTGTACGATACTTGCAGTTTAAACTATTATGATGTATTAATTGCTTTTTACTTTTGTTTCCAGTATGCAAGACTCTATTCTATCTCAGGTGCAAAGAATTATCAAAGAAGAAGTGAATCATGCTATGAAAGAACAGCAGGCTGCAGTCACCTCGAGCATTATGCATGCCATGAGATCTGCAGCAGGGACACCTATTCCTTCTCATCATGATTATCAGTCACAACAGACACAGGTCATGCAATTGCTTCAACAAGGCCATCTCAACCAAGCTTTTCAGCAGGTGTGTATTTTGTAAAAAGTTGCACTGACTACGTGCTAACTGTATCCGAAACACTGCACGTGACCAAAGATCTCTGTATGCCGCTAAACAATGGCAACAGAGTGCAAGTGAATGGAATCGCTTTGCATTATGTACTGCCGGGGGCTCAAACTCTGCTGGGTATATAGACCGCATATTGGAAAAAAGTTAATTTGGTGTACTGCATTCTTTGAGGACAGTGATATTTTTAGTAATACCACATTTTTTTTTCTATACATCTTTTGGACCTTTGGATCACTTTTTTGAACATTTTTCACTCATTTTTTAATTGGCATTCATTGTATGAGTTATGGTAGTTATGGTAAGGTTTTATAACTTGAATTGTTGCAGATTTAATGATAACAAACATGCACTTTTTTGTTTTTATTTTAGTTGATATATAAAAATGCTTTTTTAATGGTAAAAATTAAAATCATGCTTTATTTTGATTTTTTTTTTCTTTCTACATTTTATCACCTTCTTTTAAGTAATATCGTTTTGCAATTAGCACCATAGAGTAATTTTGGCTAACGTCGTGTAGTAATTTTTCCATGGGGTCCTCATCTTGTAGTAATGTGCCTCATCCTGTAACAATGTCTAGTGATGGGTGGACCCGGACTGTAAGGCTGTGTGCACACGTTGCGTTTTTTACCGCGGAAACGCTGCGTTTAGAACCGCAGCGTTTCAGTGGCAAATTGCATGCTTTCAGCTTTCCCAGCAAAGTGTATGAGAAAGCCGAAAAATCAGTGCACACGCTGCGTTTCTAAACGCAGCGTTTTGGATGCCAAAAATCGGTGCGGAAAGAAAAGCAGCATGTCACTTCTTTTGTGCGGTGTAGCTGCGTTCTCTCCCCCATTGAATCAATGATGTGGGGTCAGAACGCAGCTACACCGCAGTGAGCTGTTTTTTTGTTGCGGTCCGCGGGCTTTGTCGGCATGCCAGAACGCAGGCATTTACCTGGAAGTGAGGTCAAGAGGTTTCCTGTTGACCTCACTTCCTGGCAAAGTCCAGGAAAGCCCCCGATGTCGCCAAAGTGCCCGCCCCGACCCCCGACCCCCCTCCCGAAAATCCAACATGGCCGCGCGCACAGTAGCGCACCGGCCACCCTGCTCCTATGATCTCTGTCGCATGTGCAATTACACATGCGACAGAAAAATGCCCCCCAGGCCCTGCCCGGTCACCCCCTATTCCCCCGGTATTCCCCCTTACGTGTCCGGTCGCAGCGCTGATCCCCCGCGGCCCCCTCCTCCTTCACAGCAGACGCCGGTCAGTGCGGTCACATGAGCAGAGCAGCTGACAGCCAGCACTGTGTTCAGAGAGCTGTGCTGGCTGCTCGGCACTCTGCTGCTGTGACCCGGGGAGAGTGGGTGCAGATTTTTGGCACCCACTCTCCTCAAATGGAGGGTCTGCCCTCCTAGAAAATGGGGGATACGTTCCCTGAACGTGCCCCCATATTCTAGAAGGTCCAGAGGCGACGTGGGACGTCCATATGGATTTCTGCGGACCCATTTTTTTCAAATTTTTTGATTAAATTGGAGAACAAGGGAATGATTTGGGGAGTGTTTTTTCTAATAAAAAATTTTTTGTCATTTTTTTTTGCTTTTGTTTACTGTCAATTAGTTGTCAGGTATCTGATAGACGCCATGACATCACTAATTGCTGGGCTTGATGCCAGGTGACATTACACATCTGGTATCAACCCCATTTATTACCCCGTTTGCCAACGCACCAGGGCGCGGGATGAGTTGGGGCGAAGCGCCAGGATTGGCGCATCTAATGGATGCGCCACTTCTGGGGCGGCTGCGGCCTGCTATTTTTAGGCTGGGAAGAGTCCAATAACCATGGCTCTTCCCACCCTGAGAATACCAGACCCCAGCTGTCAGCTTCACCTTGGCTGGTGATCTAATTTGGGGGGACCCCACGTTATTTTTTTTTTAATTCTTTATTTATAAATAAAAAAAAAAAGCCTGGGGAGCCCTCCAAATTGATCACCAGACAAGATGAAGCTGCCAGCTGTGGTTTGCAGGCTACAGCTGTCTGCTTTACCCTGACTGGCTATCAAAAATAGGGGGGACCCCACGCCATTTTTTTCATTTTTTTTTTTTTTTTTAATTGGATAAATACTAAGCTAGGCACCCTTTAGTGCCACATGAAAGGTACTAAAGGTGCCAGCTTAGAATATGCAGGCGGGGGTGGGACGTTATATATATTTGACATCCATTCATCCATTGACGCTTTTTAGGTTGTGTGCCCACAATCAGGGTTTGCAGCGTTATGGGCGCTGAGTGTTTTCCCTGCGTCCATAACGCTGCGTTGTGCAGTAGAAGCACAGTGGAAGGATTTTTGGAGATCCCATGCCCACTGTGCTTCTTTTCTCCGCAGCATAAACTGACCGGTGGCGCAGCTTCCCGAGCCTCAGCATGTCAATTTATGCTGCGGAGACGAGAGTGTTCTCTGCAGGTAGCATAGAGCTCCACAGCAGCCTGAACCCAAATCGTGGGCATGGGCAGCTGCAGGAAGGCTGACACTGTGTACTAGACGCCGTGTCGCTGGATCATGGCCACATAGCCTTAGGCCTCTTTCACACGTCAGTGATTCTGGTACATTTGTGCTTTTTTTTTTAAACGTACCAGAATCACTGACATACATTATAATGAATGGGTCTGCTCACACGTCAGTGATTTTTCACTGCACGTGTCTCCGTGCGGCGTACCCGCGTGTGCGTGATTGCCGCACGGAGACATGTCCATTTTTTTCTGGCATCACTGATGTTCCACGGACCACGCAGTGGTGTGGTCCGTGAAACACGTGCCAGAAAAAAACGTGCTTTTAAAATAAAAATCATTTTAACTCACCCGGCGTCCAGCGATGTCCTCTGCAGCCCGTTCTCCCTGCTGCTTCTGAGCCGGCTCATTATTGTCGCGCATATTCATGATGTGCGACACAGCCGACCCGGAAGCAGCTGCTGCGTGGGTCAGCGCCAGCCAGATGCTGCACCGCGGGAGCAATCAGCACCATGGAGAGCGGGAGCGGGCACAGGTGAGTTAATCTCTAAGTGCAATCACGGGCCACGGAGAACGGAGCCCGGATTGCACTTAGACAACCCATGTGTGCCGTGATTCACGGCACACGGAGGGACATGTGCGTTTTTACACGCCAGTGAAAAACGTCAGTGTTTTTCACTGACGTGTGAAACGGGCCTAAAAGTGAGAATATTGTTGCTACAGCAACATTTTGGGTGAAGTAGCTGTGGATTCAAAATGCTTAATATACTCCTGAATAAAATCCTTGAGGGGTGCAGATTCCAAAATGGGGTCACTTGTGGGGGTTTTCTGACGTATAGGTACCCAAGGGGCTCGGTGCGCGAAGTTTATTTCAACTTTTCCAAAATTCAAATGGTGCTCCTTCCATTCCAAGCCCTCCCATTTATCCAAACAGAATGTGGAGAAGGAAATGACATCACAGGTTTTTTTTTCCAAAGGTCTGTGTTCAACCAACTTTATTAACACTGACAAGTCTTAAAAAACGCACCTAAAAAAACGCATGAAAAACGCATGCGTTTTCGATGCCTTTTTCTCAAAAAGCATTGTTTACAATTCTCCCCTCTGCCAGAGGGTGCGTTTTTTTCCGCGCTGAAAAAAAAGCAACGTGTGCACATAGCCTAAAAGTCCGGATCCGCGCGGTTTGAAATCTACCCAAGTGGCTGACCTGGGCCCAGAATTCTCAGGGAATTCTGGCTAAAGATCCGGATCCGGCAACTCTGGGGAATTAAAAAACAAAAAAAAGGGAGAAATAAAGAAAATAAGAATGAAGCCGGCGCATCATACTTACCAAGTCTCCAGTGCTGCTGTAACTGCTTCCGGGTTGCTCATTCTTCCGGGGCCGCTCATCACTAATCCATGTGCACTGTTCAACTGGCCGTCCTGGCGTCTGTAAGAGGTTGCAGTCAGATGCGCTCCCAGCCTTTGTGACAGGGTCTGACTGCAACAAATAACAGACAATGGCTGATTTGAAAGCATTTTATTATGTCACTATGTTTGTTAGCTTTTTAAGTATTTGGCATTGAGAAGGATAACTGACCATTTTGTGGTAAAGATATGAGATGTGAAACGTGAAGCTTTCTGGATCTATAATTTAGCAACAAACATTTTTTTCTGACGGTCTAAATCAGAGTCTTCCAACCTGTGGTTTTGGAGTCAGATATGCGTTTCAGGCCCATGATGTGTGGTTCTCTGTTGCCTACCAGCTTAGTGTATATAGATATAGAAATGCGGCACTCCTATAATGGCGGGTGCCTGCATAGGGTCCAACCCCGTATCAAAAATATCAAAAAATCCAGCACTCCAATTTTTTTTAAATAAAGTCACTTCTCTAGTCAATCAAACACTTTGTGTAGAAATTATAATCAATGACGTTTCGGTCACCTGACCTTCATCTAATTACATTATGACAAGAAAAATACAAAATTTCTTTAAATAAACATAAATGCAATAGCATAACCTGCTCATAATAAATGTGACTACAAAAGAATACTATAACAATTGTTTTACACAAAAGAGACGATCAATATGTCAAATAAATGCCATGAAAAAACATCAAAAGAGTCGCTTTACTCACAGGTGTAATGTAATAGCATCATCTGCTCATATTAAACGTAGCAGTAAAAAAACTACAGTAAACTACTTTGATTTATAGAAAAGACAATCAATATGTCAACTAAATACAATGAAAAACATCAAAAGCATCAAAAGGGTCGCTTCACTAACAGGTATAGTACCGATCATTCTATGGGTAAAGAAAAGATGATGGATTATTTACTGTCAAAAGTGTTGTCATAAAGATTTAAGCACTGTGCTCTCAACACTAAATGTTAAAAAGGAGTTTCCAATATTAGTCAGAATGCATTGTAAACTGGCAGACTCACACAAGAAAATAACACTAACCAAAAGCTGATGGTATGGTATGAATGGGATAGTAAGTCGGATGGAAAAGCTTCCTCTCCGAGTCTGTGATGAATGTGACCTGCCAGCCTGACTGCTGGGTTTAAATAGACCGCTCAATCAGCATCTAAGCAATAACGAAACGTCGCTTCCAGTCAAAAGAGCGGAAGTGATGAGCCTGGTTGAGCCTTCCTCCCCCCCCCCCTCCTTCCTCACCCACCAACCCCCCTCCCTCCTTCATTCTTTCTTTTCCCCCTTTCTCCCCCCTTCCTTTTTTCCACTCCTTTTTCTTTTCTTTTTCTTTTTCTCTTTCCTTTTTTTTCCTTTTTCTGTGTGTTTATTCATGTATCAATTATTTACATTATTTTATAATTTTACATTTCATCTTACAGTATTCTCTCTATTTTTCAATATTTTTTATGTTTTTTTCATTTTTTCATAATTCTCATTTTTTGAAGTGCACCACTCCCATAAATCCCTCTTCCCTTTTTTCCCTTCCCCACTGTTCCTATTATGTTCTTTCCCATCCTTACATAGGTAGACAACTTGACTTTATAATGAACGGATCCCATTGTGAACTAGAGTTATCACACATGCGCTTTAATTATTTGTGTCATATTCAATTTCCCTTATATATGATTGTTATGTGCTTCACTAAATGCTTTAAACCTATGATACTAAGTAATATTTTACAACACTTCAAAATTTTTCATATTTCTTATTGCCATAATCAGTCTAGCGCGAACTTCTTTCTGCCATTCAATCTGGTTTACTTATTGCCATCCAGGATCGTCACTTCGGTTTCCTTAACTGGAAGTGACGTTCCGTTAGCGAGTAACGTCATTGACTGCCTCTGCACATGCGTGTCTGCCATCCAGCTTGCTTCTCACATTGCCAACCAGGCTCATGACTTCCGCTCTTTTGACCGGAAGTGACGTTTCGTTATTGCTTAGATGCTGATTGAGCGGTCTATTTAAACCCAGCAGTCAGGCTGGCAGGTCACATTCATCACAGACCTGGATGGGCAGCTTTTCCATCTGACTTACTATCCCATTCATACCATACCATCAGCTTTTGGTAAGTGTTATTTTCTTGTGTGAGTCTACCAGTTCACAATGCGTTCTGACTAATATTGGAAACTCCTTTTTAACATTTAGTGTTGAGAGCACAGTGCTTAAATCTTTATGACAGGACTTTTGACAGTAAATAATCCATCATCATTTCTTTACCCATAGGATGATCGGTACTATACCTGTTAAGCGACCCTTTTGATGTTTTTCATTGTATTTAATTGACATATTGATTGACTTTTCTGTAAATCAAAGTAGTTTACTGTAGTTTTTGTACTGCTACGTTTAATATGAGCAGATCATGCTATTACATTACACCTGTGAGTAAAGTAACCCTTTTGATATTTTTCATGGCATTTATTTGACATATTGATCGTCTCTTTTGTGTAAAACAATTGTTATAGTATTCTTTTGTAGTTACATTTATTATGAGCAGGTCATGCTATTGCGTTTATGTTTATTTAAAGAAATTTTGTATTTTTCTTGTCATAGTGTAATCAGATGAAGGTCAGGTGACCGAAACGTCATTGATTGATTATAATTTCTACACAAAGTGCTTGATTGAAAAAAAAAAGTGACTATTTCAAAAAAATGATATTTTTGCCAGCTTAGTGCATTAGCAAATGGCTAAAATGAACAGGGCTCCAGATGGTGACTTTTCAGTGTGGCCCATGCAGAAGACGGGCAAAAAAATCTCGTCAGTTGGCAATAAAATGATACTGATATATAAGTGCTTGAAGCTAGATGCAACATTATGGAAAGTATTCTAGATATAAGAAGTCTTGTCTTTATATCAAATACTGGGTGTCAACACTGTGGGGGAGTGGGTACTGATTGTGGCTTGCGATAATTTCTCATATTTCTGAATGTGGCTCTCACTGTAAGAAAGGATGGAGACCACTGGTTTAAATAAACTAAATGAAATTATATTTTTTATATTTGCATTTTAATACTAAAAAAAATCTTAGGTTTTTTTTTTCTGCTTTGATGTTTGTTTTGCACCTTTTTTCAAGATTGTGATAGTTTTCATGATACATCATTGGTCCATATTTAAATTTAAGCATTGCAAATATGGGGGGATCTTACCTCATTTTAAGATTACAGCTTGTGATTAAAATGTATCACTTTTCCCTCTTTTTGTGTTTTGGCTTTTTTGAGTGCCATGGAATTTTAAATGTTTAAAAAACGTATTGGAATTTTATTCAAGTATCTGGAACAAATCCTTATAGTTTTTTAGTATTTCATACAGTATTTATCGTCAGCCTTGTCTCTTGTTCACATGGATTTCTCCAGAACCTCTGATCATTTTTACCTCTAACAGATTCTCTAACATGCTCTTTTTATACTCAGTCATGGGACTTCATTGAAAATTGATCATTTAGCTGTTTTTCATTAGAATCACTTTTTATAACCTTTTGAATGCTGTGTCTCAGCTGTTTGTAGATGTGTTGCTGCCTTCAATTTCTAAATAAGTACATTTTTTCAAATCAAATGGAAAATGTTGAACGTTCAACTTCTGATTTGCGTGGTATGTTCTGTTGTGAATAAAATGTGGCTATGAAAGATTTCCAAATCATTGCATTCTTGTTTTCTATATATTGTACACGGCATCCCAACTTTCTTGTAATTGGGGTTGAAAATATTTAATTTGAAAGTCTGCAAAAGTAGCATGAAATATTCATTGGTATTATAATAAAAAGTAAATCCTTGTATTCTCTCATTGCTTATATATTTTTTTCTTCTATATATGTGTTTTGTTTTAATTTTCCCTATTACAGGCTTTAACAGCTTCAGATCTAAATCTAATCCTGTATGTTTGTGAGACGGTGGATTTGCAACAAGTTTTTGGACAGCATCCCTGCCCACTTACTCAACCTGTTCTTCTTTCTCTGATCCAGCAACTATCTTTTGACCTTTGCACCCGTACTGAACTCAAACTTAAGTAAGTAAATATGTTATATATGTAGGAAATCAAATGTGTATGTATTCATTTTGAAAACTTACAGCTTACAGTTTAATTTTGTCATATAAACTGTTAATTATGTCAACATAATCAACAAATACACAATATAAAACAATAGCCTACAGTACTTGTAAAAACGATGGTATAAACTGATAGCTGCAGACAAAACCAAAATAAGCCTTGTATAGTGGCCCATACAAAATTCTGACAATATACAAGAAATGGGAACTACCGTGCTAAGAGTAATACAGCAAAGACGTTGGATAAGATGTATATGTCCATGCAAACAGATAACATGTGGCATTCTATGCTACCAGTAACAAAACATTCTGTTAGCACAGATCACTCAAAGGGGAACCAGTAAATCTTCAATAATATTGAACAGGTTATACCAAGAGGGAACACCAATGCAATGGAATATAACATGTGACTGTAACAATTACCGTATTTTTCGGACTATAAGACGCACTTTTTCCCCTCCAAATGTTGAGGGTAAGTGGGGGGTGCGTCTTATAGTCTGAATGTAGAGCATGGATTCAGGGAATTAGAGTGCTGCGGTGGAGCGGGTCATCGGGGGCATGAGCAGGCTGTAGCAGCGCCTGCCGTAACCACGTGGGCCCCCTCATTTCATATGCACGCCCATCCTCCCACCCATCATCTCTCAGCGCTGAAGCTGGCGCTGACAGGTGGGAGGGATGATGGGCGGGGGGATGCGCGCATAATTAACAGCCGGCCCGCGTGATCACCACTGGCAACTACAGCCTGGAGTGATCATGTGTGGCTATATTCACTGCCCCCCGCTCATCATCAGCGTGGGGGGCAGTGAATAAGTACGGTATACTCACCTGTCACCGTTGAATGCAGTATCGCGATGTCCTCTTGTCTGCCTCCCCGCTGATGTGTGTGGAGAGCGCCCACAGCGATGACGTCATCGCTGTTTGCACCTCTAGGCTTCACACATCAGCGGGCCAGCAGGCAGGAGGATATTGCGATGCTGCAGGGAATAGTGACCGGCTCCACACGGGTCAGCGGCCCTGCTGCTGACACAGACAGGAAGATGAGCGATGCTGCTTGAGTGAGGAAAGGTGAGTTTAAACGTTTTATTTTTTTTTTGTGTGTGCCACAGGATACAGGCCATATAGCAGGACAGGGCATATACCAGGATGGCGCTTTGTAGCAGGATGGGGGCTGTACCAGATTGGCGCTATGTAGCAGGATGGGGGCTATACCAGGATGAGAAATATATGTACAAGGATGGGGATTATATACAAGTCAAAAGGATCATTACCAAGATGGGGTACCTTAGTAGAGAATTTGGGGACATTACCCCCATAATAGTATCAGCAGCAGATCCTCGCCCCATAACAGTGTGTCATGACATTTTTTGCTTAAAATTTTATTTTCCTATTTTCCTTTTCTAAAACCAGGGTGCGTCTTATAGTCCGGTGCGTCTTATAGTCCGAAAAAATACGGTACTTACTGCTGTACAAGTCCAGAGGTGTTCGATGCTCCTAATTATGAACATGGTTCAATGAATGGGGATCGCTAAGTCCAGTGCACTATGTGTGTGCTTACTAAAGCTCCTCTGATGTGACAGCATGAGTAATGAAAACTAGTGCGCAACCATCAGCTGCCACAGTGCCCAGCTATCCCCTGTAGTAGAGCCTGGCAGCTACCTTCCAGCACAAGCCTATCCTTACCTTTAGAGCTTCTAATGAAGGCTAGGTAGTGACTTAGTTACGCCTCTCCACAGTGAGCCAATGCTGTTGCACAGTGGGTCCGCACCAGCCTAAAAGTTTGCTTAGGCTATGGATCACACTGGCTCCAGTACCAGTAGCTAGTAGGCCTGCAACAAGAGCTGGTCTGTCAAGGAGAATAACAAGATGGAATCCTGACCTACTTCCGGTCAGTGGACATCCATCTGCATGTTTTGACACCAACGACTCCACCTGATCTTGTTCCAGCTATAGTGTCTACTTTGGCAGCATATCCAGCTCCAAGCTCCGTTCCCCACTTGTCTGCTTCTGCCTGGCTTGACGGAAATCCTAAGCTATGCAGAGGATTCCTAAACCAGTGCTCATTGCACTTTAAACTTTTGTCTCATCAGTTTATTTCGGTAAACTTTCCAATGTCCGACCTGACCGGCAACGCCCTCACATAGATTTATCTATTATGGTAAAGACGCAATCCTGTTGTCTTGAACCTGCAAACCTTCCCAGAGAAGTTCTGCAAAGTATTCAATGAGCCAGGTCGAGTCACCTCAGCAACCTCTTCGCTTCTCACACTACACCAGGGGAGTTTCACCATAGCCCAGTATGCCGCCAATGTAATGCCATAGCTGGTGTCCCCGCTCTTCCTCGCTTCCTCCTCCTGGCAGAGACGCCTCCATACTCACCCTCTTGGCTGCTTAACAGGGGTATCTTCACCCCCCTCTTTCTCCTGCCACCTCCTGGGGTCTGCGCATGCCTCACAGGTCTCCCGGTAGCACGCTTAGGGCACATGCACATCCTTGCTGTTACAGGGTCAGCGGGCCCAAACCTGGAAGTCCCTCTAAGCTTATGGCTGAGAGTCTCTAGATACTTAAGGCATCTTCCCCCTATGGGAGGTCCATGAGTGCTAAATACACTCTTCTAGTTGTAAGGTCCTGTTCCCAGTTTAATGTCTCCATTACCTGTGCTTGCTAACCCTTACCTGTGTTCTAGTACCAGCCTGATCCTACTGTAGCAGCCTGAAACTGCTGTACCAGTCAGTACATGCTGTACCTGCCATACTGGCCATGCCCGCTGTACTTTCTGCACCCGCTGTACTATCTACCTGCTGCTTCTGCCGTACCTGCTATACCTACTGTATCATCTGTACCCACTGCACCTATCGTACCCGTTGTACCATCTGTACCCGCTGTACCTGCCTGAACCAGCCATCCAGCAGCCATCCTGCCTGCACCAGAGACTGTTCTCACCTTCATCAGTGCCCATTCCTGCATACCTGATCCATGGGGTCAGCTGCCAGAGTGCCAAACTATCCCCTGTAGTAGTACCTGATAGCTACCTTCCAGCACAAGCCTACCCCCACCATCAGAGGCTCTAGTGAAGATGAGCTTGTCACTTAGTTACGCCCCTCCAGGGTGAGATGGTGCTGTGGCACAACGTAACAGTTTGCTCAGGCTATGAATCCCACTGGCTCCAGTACCACTTGCTAGCAGGCCTGAAACAAGAGCTGGTCCGTCAAGGATAATGACAAGACTGAATCCTGACCTACCTGCGGTCAGTGGACACCCATCTGTACTCTTTAACACCCAACGGCTCCACCTGATCTTGTTCTAGTTATCGTGTCTACTTCAGCAGCATATCCAGATCCAAGCTCCGGTCCCCGCTTATCTTCTCCTCCGCAGTTTGATGGCAATCCTAAGCAATGCAGAGGATCCATAAACCAGTGCTCGTTGCACTTTGAACTTTTTCCTAGATTAATCCTTTATGGGAAAGAAGCAATCCTATCATCTTGAACATGCTAACCTTCCGGGAGGAGTTCCGCAAGATATTTGATGAACCGGGTCGAGTCACCTCAGCAGCCTCTTCGCTTCTCAGACTTCGCCAGGGATGTCTCACCATAGCCCAGTATACCATTCGATTCAGCTCCCTGTCCTGAACTCTGCTGGAATAATGAAGTGCTGGAATAATGAGGTGCTGGTAGCTACATTCTATATAGGTCAGGTAAAGAGAAAACCGGTTTAAATGCCGCGCTAAAAACCTCTGTTGCTGTAGATGAAAAAGATTTCCTTTATTTCATAATTCTACGCGTTTCAGAGACATCTCCGTCTCCTTCCTAAGGAAAAGAAATCATATTACAAAAAAGGGGCAACAGAGCCTATATAAAGGAAGACCAGTAGCCACATTTGAAAAGTGAACAGCCTATATGACTCAGAGCCGATGACTCAGCGCCGCATGGAGAAGAGGAAAAAAAAAAAGAAAGCACACAGTGAATCATCACAAACGAACCGAAGGAATTACCGTGAAATAACATGAACATCTCAAGGAGAAAATTAGTGGATCAGTGAAGGATCAATAAAAAACATAAAAATAATAATTATTGCGTGTTATTTAATAAGAGTATATGAAAAAAGAAAAAAGTGGGGACAAGAGAAAATGAAAAGCACAAAGCAGATGGTGTGCGAACCCAGAAAGTGTAGGTGATAGCACGGGGGCCAAACCTCTACACTAAATGGGAATATGGTTACCATGGATTTGTACTTGGGGAAAGTGAATATAAATAATATGTGGAACAGGCACAAGGTGGTGGGATTAAAAGACATAGAAAGTGCATATTTGCTAAAATAAATCTCTTATGTGTCTTTTGAATATATAAAAATGGCGTATTTACATGTGAAAGGGACAGGAAGAAAAAAACTTTTTTTTTATTAAACTTGAGTTGCAAGAAAAAATTATATATATATATATATATATATATATATATATATATATTATATATATATATATATATATATATATGTATGTATGTATGTATATATATAATATATATATGTATGTATATATATAATATCTATATATATAATTGCCTTATTCTGTCTGT
The DNA here is from genome assembly GCF_048569485.1 of Anomaloglossus baeobatrachus. Classification (NCBI taxonomy): domain Eukaryota; kingdom Metazoa; phylum Chordata; class Amphibia; order Anura; family Aromobatidae; genus Anomaloglossus; species Anomaloglossus baeobatrachus. The sequence goes on from NC_134362.1 coordinate 127,048,918, forward strand.
CTGTCTGTCATGCTCCGAAATTGTGTCATGGCCCCGCCCCCCCACACGGATTGGCCTTTCGCCCCGGCTCTCTGCAGGCCCCGCCCCCCTCACGCAATGCACGCTCGCTCTGGCCCAACTGACATGGAGCTCCGATTCCCAGGTGAGTACACACACACATCAGATCACACTCACTCTCACACTCACTCTCACACACACCTCACACATCACAACATCCTGGGAGATCGCTTGCTTCTACACCGGCTCCGTCAGGATCCCAGCAGCGCCAGACATAACCTTGCGATGCTGGGATCTTGACGGAGGCCGTGAAAGCTGGTAACCATTATACACATCGGGTAACTAAGGTCCCTTAGTTACCCGATGTGTATCATAGTTACCAGCGTACACCGGCTCACACTCACTCTCACACACACATCACACACACATCACATCGCATCCACACATCAAGGTCCTGCAGCGGCGGAACATACACACACGCACACACACACATAACAGCACACACACACACATACACACATCAGATCACACTCACCCTCACACACACATCACATCGCATCCACATACTCACAACATCCTGAGATATCGCTTGCTTCTCGGCGGCGATACTGTGCTGTGAGCTTCCAGGACCTGACGGAGGATCACATGGCCAGAAGCATGTGATATCTCCGGATGTTGTGAGTATCAGCGCGTATGTGCGATTTCGTCAGTGTCTGTGTGTGTGAGTGTATGCGATCGGGTGTGTGTGAGTGTATGCGATCGGGTGTGGGTGAGTGTATGCGATCGGGTGTGTGTGAGTGTATGCGATCGGGTGTGGGTGAGTGTATGCGATCGGGTGTGGGTGAGTGTATGCGATCGGTTGTGTGGGTGAGTGTATGCGATCGGTTGTGTGGGTGAGTGTATGCGATCGGTTGTGTGGGTGAGTGTATGCGATCGGGTGTGTGTGAGTGTCGGCAGAGGAGCACGGCGTGCTGGAGGAGGCTGGGAGCAGAGAGGCTGATCATGGGGAAGGCTGGGAGGGGGAGGCTGATGCTAGGGGAGACTGGGAGGGGAAGGCTGATTCTGAAGGAGGCTGGGAGGAGAGAGGCTGATTCTGAAGGAGGCTGGGAGGAGAGAGGCTGATCCTGGGGAAGGCTGGGAAGGGGAGGCTGATGCTGAAGGAGGCTGGAAGGAGAGAGGCTGAGGCTGGAAGGAGAGAGGCTGATGCTGGGGAAGGCTGGAAGGAGAGAGGCTGAGGCTGGGAGGAGAGAGGCTGATGCTGGGGAAGGCTGATGCTGAGGGAGGCTGGGAGGGGAAAGCTGATGCTGGGGAAGGCTGGGAGGACGGAGGCTGGGAGGAGAGAGGCTGATCCTGGGGAAGGCTGGGAGAGGGAGGCTGATGCTGGGGGAGGCTGGAAGGAGAGAGGGTGATGCTGAGGGAGGCTGGAAGGAGAGAGGCTGATGCTGGGGGAGGCTGATGCTGGGGGAGGCTGGGAAGACGGAGGCTGGGAGGAGAGAGGCTGATCCTGGGGAAGGCTGGGAGAGGGAGGCTGATGCTGGAGGAGGCTGGAAGGAGAGAGGCTGATGCTGGGGGAGGCTAGAAGGAGAGAGGCTGATGCTGGGGGAGGCTGATGCTGGGGGAGGCTGGGAGGAGAGAGGCTGATGCTGGGGAAGGCTGGGAAGAGAGAGGCTGATGCTGGGGAAGGCTGGGAGGAGAGAGGCTGATGCTGGGGACAGAGAGGAGAGGCTGATGCTGGGAGGAGAGAGGCTGATGCTGGGATGAGAGAGGCTGATCCTGGGGAAGGCTGGGAGGGGAAGGCTGAGAGAAGAGAGGCTGATGCTGAGGGAGGCTGAGGCTGGGGTAGGCTGGGAGGAGAGAGGCTGATGCTAGGGACAGAAAAGGCTGATGCTGTGAGGAGAGAGGATGCTGCTGAGAGGAGAGAGGCTGATGCTGTGTGCAGAGAGGCTGATGCTGTGTGCAGATAGGCTGATACTGCGGGCAGATAGGCTGATGCTGCGGGCAGAGAGGCTGATGCTGGTGCAGCATGGGGAATGGAGCATGATGGGGGGTGCGCAGCATGGGGGATGGAGCACGATGGGGAGTGCGCAGCATGGGGGGATGGAGCACGTTTGGGAGTGCGCAGCATGGCGGATGGACCACGTTTGGGAGTGCGCAGCATACCGGATGGACCACGTTTGGCAGTGCGCAGCATGGCGGATGGACCACGTTTGGGAGTGAGCAGCATGGCGGATGGAGCACGTTTGGGAGTGCGCAGCATGGCGGATGGAGCACGTTTGGGAGTGCGCAGCATGGCGGATGGAGCACGTTTGGGAGTGCGCAGCATGGCGGATGGAGCACGTTTGGGAGTGCGCAGCATGCCGGATGGTGCACGATGGGGAGTGCGCAGTATGGCGGATGGAGCACGTTTAGGAGTGCGCAGTATGGCGGATGGAGCACGTTTGGGAGTGCGCAGCATGGCGGATGGAGCACGTTTGGGAGTGTGCAGCATGACGGATGGACCACGTTTGGGAGTGCGCAGCATGGCGGATGGAGCATGTTTGGGAGTGCGCAGCATGGCGGATGGAGCACGTTTGGGAGTGCGCAGCATGGCGGATGGAGCACGTTTGGGAGTGCGCAGCATGGCGGATGGAGCACGTTTGGGAGTGTGCAGCATGGCGGATAGAGCACGATGGGGAGTGCGCAGCATGGCGGATGGAGCACGTTTGGGAGTGCGCAGCATGGGGGATGCAGCACGATGGGGAGTGCGCAGTATGGCGGATGGAGCACGTTTGGGAGTGCGCAGCATGGCGGATGGACCACGTTTGGGAGTGCGCAGCATGGCGGATGGAGCACGTTTGGGAATGCGCAGCATAGGAACCACAAACAACGCCCTACACAGACACCCACACACACACACACACAACGCTGCACACACAAATATACGCACATACCGCACAACACACACATTGCTCAAAACATACCTCCCCCCAAAACACACCACACACACACAAACCGCACAACACACACACACACACACACAACGCTACAGACACACAGCGCTCCACAAACAACGCGACACACGCAACACACATACAACACCGCTCTCACCCCCCGCCACACCCAGAACATGTACAGCGCCCTACACAAACACTTGGTAACTACACACAACAACATCTATATACAGTTAGGTCCAGAAATATTTGGACAGTGACACAATTTTCGCGAGTTGGGCTCTGCATGCCACCACATTGGATTTGAAATGAAATCTCTACAACAGAATTCAAGTGCAGGTTGTAACGTTTAATTTGAAGGTTTGAACAAAAATATCTGATAGAAATTGTAGGAATTGTACACATTTCTTTACAAACACTCCACATTTTAGGAGGTCAAAAGTAATTGGACAAATAAACCAAACCCAAACAAAATATTTTTATTTTCAATATTTTGTTGCGAATCCTTTGGAGGCAATCACTGCCTTAAGTCTGGAACCCATGGACATCACCAAACGCTGGGTTTCCTCCTTCTTAATGCTTTTCCAGGCCTTTACAGCCGCAGCCTTCAGGTCTTGCTTGTTTGTGGGTCTTTCCGTCTTAAGTCTGGATTTGAGCAAGTGAAATGCATGCTCAATTGGGTTAAGATCTGGTGATTGACTTGGCCATTGCAGAATGTTCCACTTTTTTGCACTCATGAACTCCTGGGTAGCTTTGGCTGTATGCTTGGGGTCATTGTCCATCTGTACTATGAAGCGCCGTCCAATCAACTTTGCGGAATTTGGCTGAATCTGGGCTGAAAGTATATCCCGGTACACTTCAGAATTCATCCGGCTACTCTTGTCTGCTGTTATGTCATCAATAAACACAAGTGACCCAGTGCCATTGAAAGCCATGCATGCCCATGCCATCACGTTGCCTCCACCATGTTTTACAGAGGATGTGGTGTGCCTTGGATCATGTGCCGTTCCCTTTCTTCTCCAAACTTTTTTCTTCCCATCATTCTGGTACAGGTTGATCTTTGTCTCATCTGTCCATAGAATACTTTTCCAGAACTGAGCTGGCTTCATGAGGTGTTTTTCAGCAAATTTAACTCTGGCCTGTCTATTTTTGGAATTGATGAATGGTTTGCATCTAGATGTGAACCCTTTGTATTTACTTTCATGGAGTCTTCTCTTTACTGTTGACTTAGAGACAGATACACCTACTTCACTGAGAGTGTTCTGGACTTCAGTTGATGTTGTGAACGGGTTCTTCTTCACCAAAGAAAGTATGCGGCGATCATCCACCACTGTTGTCATCTGTGGACGCCCAGGCCTTTTTGAGTTCCCAAGCTCACCAGTCAATTCCTTTTTTCTCAGAATGTACCCGACTGTTGATTTTGCTACTCCAAGCATGTCTGCTATCTCTCTGATGGATTTTTTCTTTTTTTTCGGCCTCAGGATGTTCTGCTTCACCTCAATTGAGAGTTCCTTAGACCGCATGTTGTCTGGTCACAGCAACAGCTTCCAAATGCAAAACCACACACCTGTAATCAACCCCAGACCTTTTAACTACTTCATTGATTACAGGTTAACGAGGGAGACGCCTTCAGAGTTAATTACAGCCCTTAGAGTCCCTTGTCCAATTACTTTTGGTCCCTTGAAAAAGAGGAGGCTATGCATTACAGAGCTATGATTCCTAAACCCTTTCTCCGATTTGGATGTGAAAACTCTCATATTGCAGCTGGGAGTGTGCACTTTCAGCCCATATTATATATATAATTGTATTTCTGAACATGTTTTTGTAAACAGCTAAAATAACAAAACTTGTGTCACTGTCCAAATATTTCTGGCCCTGACTGTATATATAACAAAAATCATACATGAACTACACAATACGTAAATTCTAGAATACCCGATGCGTAGAATCAGGCCACCTTCTAGTGTATATATATATATATATATATATATATAAAAATATTAGTGGTGTATAGGGAATCGCTAGATTAAAAGTAAATGATATTAAAGGGCAAAGAATCCACTCCACTATGGAACGGTACTGTAGAAAGAGAAAATTGTTAAAGCGCATGCATGGGAAAGGTGACGAGAGTTTCATAGACTGAAAGGTAATGAAAGTTCATAACCGTGGGAAAAAAAACTCAATACGCCTGTGCTCAGCAGGTAGAGAAGAGGAGCGGTTCCTTGTGAAAGAGAAAGGACTGCTAGAGCGCGTGTGTGATGGGGTGATGTGAGTTCAAAACAGTAAGAAGTGCAGGAGTTCATACCCATGGGAAATAAACTTAGTGCGCCTGCATTAAACAATTGAAGATAGAGAATTGCTTCCTTATAGTGCACAAAAGCACACAAATAAGTACAAAAAAAGGGGAGGAAAGAAAAACATGGAATACTATAGAGTAAAATCTACAGTGATTCAAATGAAGGTGTTGGGGATGTGTGGACAATAAGCTGGAGCTGGAGGAAAGAGAAAGGAATAGATAAAAAACGCAATAGAAGCATATGATAAAAACATGAATAACATAGCAGGGCTATCACGATATTAAAATTATATATAATATTATAGGTTGGTATAAAATGGTATAAAAGACAATGAGTGTTAATGTTAATGAAACACCACATAAATGAAGAAGGGGGTATTAAAAAGGGGAAAATATAAATATATATAAAAAATATATATAAATAAATAAACATATGTATACATATAAACATATTCATGAAGGTGCACATATATATATACGTATAAAAACATTTTTGCAGTGGTCGAAACACCATTATAGATACCTAAAAACGAAAAAGGGCAGCAGGAGATAAAACCAGATCAATAAAACAAATCAGTGACCTCATTTAGGCACAGGGGTTTCAAAGTGTTTAATTTATGGATCCAGAAAGTTTCCTTTCTGCTTAAGGTTTCCTTTCTATTGAGAGCATCGGGGGCTACCTGTTCTATCGGTGTAATATTAAAAGCCATCTCTTTATTGTGCTTCAAGGCACAATGTTTTGAAAGACCGTGTAGCATATTTAGCCCTTCTTCACATTGTGACTGTGCGAGTTCAACCTGTTATGAAGAGATTGGCTAGTCCTCCGTACATATTGTTTGCCACACACACAGTCCACTAAATAGATCACAAAATCTGACTGGCATGTAAGTCGGCTTTTAATGGGGAAGTTCTCTGAACCCCCTTGGGAGCAAAAAGTGGTCCTCTTATGACAAATACTCTTACAGCACAAACAGTTCTTTGATCCACATTTGTAAGAGCCAATTGCATCACCTATGTAATTATTCTTAACAAGGGGTGCCCTCAATCTGCTGGGCGCTACAATATTTTTAATGGTCGGTGCCCTCCTGAAGGTAACCCTAGGGCGACTAGGTAACATACCTTTGAGAATGGGGTCACTTAATAATATCCCCCAATGCCTAGAGAGGATGTTCCTGATGGTATTGTTATCACTACTATATGTGGTGATGAAGTTAATAGAGAAATCTTTTTTTACAACAGCAATATCAGTCCCTTCAGTGTCTAAAAGGGGTGAAGCTATTTTGGGTTTTAACAAATCTGTCTGCTTCAATTTAACTGTTTCCTGATATGCTTTCTTCATCAGTGATTTAGGATAATCCTTCTCTACAAAACGATCCCTCAATAATCCAACCTGTTCCCTGAAATCAGCATCCAGGGAGCAGTTTCTCCGGATGCGCTTATACTGATTTATGGGGATATTGTTTAGCCACTTAACGTAATGCTCACTCTGGTTGTGGATATAACTGTTGGCGTCAACCCTCTTAAAATACGTTTTTGTTAGGATTTTCTGATCTTGGTGAAAAATAGTGAGATCTAGAAAGTGTATCTCATTCTTATGTATAGTGGGTGCAAATTTTAGACCCCAATCATTGTTATTCAGATTGTCAAGGAAGGATTCTAAATCAGCATGATCACTGTCCCAAATGAGGAACAGGTCATCTATAAACCTTTTATGAATTATGATTCCACTATCAAAGATCCCATTCTCTAGGTGTAGTAGCTCAAAACCCCCCATAAATAAGTTTGCATACGAACATGCAGCCTAAAGGCCAGTTTACACACAGAGATAAATCTGCAGCAGATCTGTGGTTGCAGTGAAATTGTGGACAATCAGTGCCAGGTTTGTTGCTGTGTACAAATGGAACAATATGTCCATGATTTCACTGCAACCACAGATCTGCCAAAGATTTATCTCTGCGTGTGACGGGGCCTTTAGAACCCATGGCTGTGCCAAGGCGCTGATGATACAACTTGACATTGAATGTGAAGTAGTTATTGTTGAGGAGAAAACTCATTCCCTCCAACAGGAATTCTTTCTGAGGATGTGGGATTCTGCTATCACTTTCAAGGAAATGTGATAAGCAAAACAGCCCTAGGTGATGATGGATATTTGAATATAAGAATGCTACATCTATGGTGAGAAATGTGTAAGAATCTTTCCATTGAATGTTTTTTAGAAAATCAATGAGATGAGCTGAATCCCTGGCTTTTTAAGCCAAAAACATGTGGTTGTATGAGTTGGTCTATGAAATGGGCCAAGTGTGCTGTCAGGGAGTCTATGCCCGATATAATGGGCCTCCCTGGGGGATTTTCCAGATCTTTATGTATCTTTGGCAAGTGATAAAAAAAATGCCATCTTTGGGTCCTTGATTTGTAAAAATTTCTTTTCAGATGGGTTTAAAATCTCCAGGTCTACCGCTTTTTGAATTAAAACCTGTTAGTTTAAAACTGCTAATTCATAATCATTTTTACCTGCTGCTTCATAGTCCACTGGGTCAGATAATATCCTGGACGCCTCTTTCAAATAGTCCTGTTTTGAATCACAATTCCCCCCCCCTCATCAGCTGCCCGTATAACAATATTAGGATTCTCCCTGAGATTATCTAGGGCTCTCCTTTGAATATTTGTGAGGTTATGATTCAGTCTCCTGCTGCTGTTCATGACCTCCTTTAGGTCCGTTAGAATTAGATCACTAAACGTTTTAATGAAGTGCCCCTTGCTTCCTGTGGGGTAAAATCTAGACTTTGGTCTGACGTTAGTGTGACAAAAGGGGGTAGTTTCTTTTGTGGAGGTCGTGGGGGCATCCCGTTTTAGCAGGATATGCCTCTTTAGGGTCAGCTTCCTAATGTAGCTTTGAACATCCAGAAATATGTCGAAATCCCTGGATCTATAGGACGGGCAGAAGGAGAGACCCTTATTTAGTACCTTAATTTCTCCTTCATTTAGGATATAATCGGAAAGGTTAAAAATATTGCTGACGAACCCATTCATATTAATTTAATTAGTCAGGCGCCCCTTTTTTCCTTTTTGTTTATGTTTGTGCCCTGCTCAGGTTCCTCTACTGTACTTTTTCTTTTTTTGGTGGACTTTGGTATTAGGAAATCCGTTATCATCCCTCCTTTCAAACCCTTGGCAGGGGGTAAAAAAGGTACCAGGGGCATTATTTTATTCGTATTGTCAACAATTATTTTATCACTGGTAGTTGGTATATCAGAGGAAATGGTCATATTTTGTGTTTCGGGAAGGGGGATGTATTCATCATGGGTGGACAGATCCAGCAGGTCAATAAAATCTTTATCCTGCATAGTGTCATTTTCTCTTAGAGTGTTCAAAATAGGTGTCAAGAGTGCCCTCTCATTTCTAATCTTTTCTATTGGTGACCTAATCCTGGCCAAATGTTCCCTGGTCTCCTCTATGGTTCTAGGATTAGACTCTATATTGGGAGGTTCAATGTGACACCTAGAGGTAGAGGGTTGAGAGGTAGTGGTTTCCTTGGTGTGAGAGGCTCTGTCTATATTAGATTGTGAGAAGAACTCATCCACCAACATATCGATATTATCTGGGGGTTTGCTGGTGATAATAGAATTTTTCGTTATTTGGGATATAGATGGGCCGTCCGTAGGGTTAATGTCAGCATTTCGCTGGTTCTTATTTTGTTTGTGGAATCTGCTATTGACAAAACTCCTTTTGTTGTTGAAGTTATTATTAGCGGAGCTATGTCTCCTGAAACTCATTTTTCTGGCTGGAACTCCTTCTGCAGGGAGGGATGGAAATACCGAAGTTTTTTCCTGAACAACCCAAAATCTTTGTCCAGCTCACCTACTTCTCACAGGAGACCGCTTATCCAGGACCGTGCACGGAAAGGAAGGTAGCAGAACTCATATCATGATCAGAAAAAATGTTCTAGCAAGCAAGTCCACGGAAAAAATCTTCATTTAAAATTCATTATTTTATTTATAAATCTTTATTAAAAACAGTCCATGTTAAATCAAACTGCCCTGGGGCAGTTTGATTTAACATGGACTGTTTTTAATAAGGATTTATAAATAAAATAATGAATTTTAAATGAAGATTTTTTTCCGTGGACTTGCTTGCTGGAACATTTTTTCTGATCACTAAGTTTTTTCCTGTCTGTCCCTTTGGAGCTTCCTAGATTTCCTAATGATGGAATCATGCTCTAATTGTAAGAGCCGGGTGTTAATACCCGAATTTAAATTTCTATATTCAGGGTGTAGTATATAGTGGGTTAAGTCCTTATACAATTAAGACATTTTTACGGTAGCTGCTATAGCAATATTGGATCTCATCATGCAGGCACAGCAACATACCTTGCATACAGTCCGTGAAAAGTCCATCCCATTTGGCTGTGAAGGTTGGATCCTGTGGAAAGGGGGAACTGTGGTGAATTTGCAGACCCCTGGGACAAAGTTTCTCCTCCATGTAAATGGACAGGAAACGAGCGTCCAAGCTGTAGCGCAATTCCTCTTTTAGGAGGTCCTCAAGGGAATGAAAAAGTTGCCTCATATTAGCGGTCTCCTCTTCTGTGAAGATAATGCCTGAGTCCATAATGGTGTCATCAATAATATCCTCTGGAGATCCGACAGTCTGCAAAATCAGCCTTTCTCTGGAAGATAGGCGATTATTGAAGTAATCCATGATGTCCACGAGTGATGTTGTAGAGGACCCTCTGCAGCCGATTTTCCCACAAGGGAGGATTGGGTCAAACGCCAAATCCCAGTGTCCGGAGAAATTGTAGAGCTGTAGGGGGAAAAAGCGCAATAGGGTCTTACCCGGTATGAGGGTAGAGAGACAGAAAGAGGTACACTCACCTGGTAGGGTTGTGCAAGTCACAACTCCTTATGATCGCATGTGAGTGCCTTTTTGTGGTTTAGCAGCGGCCCCGGAATGCAGTATATAATATATAGGTCAGGTAAAGAGAAAACCGGTTTAAATGCCGCGCTAAAAATCTCTGTTGCTGTAGATGAAAAAGATTTCCTTTATTTCATAATTCTACGCGTTTCAGAGACATCTCAGTCTCCTTCCTCAGGAAAAGAAATCATATTACAAAAAAGGGGCAACAGAACCTATATAAAGGAAGACCAGTAGCCACATATGCATTTGAAAAGTGAACAGCCTATATGACTCAGAGCCGATGACTTAGCGCCGCATGGAGAAGAGAAAAAAAAAAAAAGAAGAAAGCACACAGGGAATGATCACAAATGAACCGAAGGAATTACCGTGAAATAACATGAACATCTCAAGGAGAAAATTAGTAAATCAGTGAAGGATCAATAAAAAACATAAAAATAATAATTATTGCGTGTTATTTAATAAAAGAGTATATGAAAAAAGAAAAATGTGGGGACAAGGGAAAATGAAAAGCACAAAGCAGATGGTGTGCGAACCCAGAAAGTGTAGGTGATAGCACGGGGGCCAAACCTCTACACTAAACGGGAATATGGTTACCATGGATTTGTACTTGGGGAAAGTGAACATAAAGTGACTCCATTCTCAAAGGTATGTTACCTAGTCGCCCTAGGGTTACATTCAGGAGGGCACCGACCATTAAAAATATTGTAGCGCCCAGCAGATTGAGGGCACCCCTTGTTAAGAATAATTACATAGGTGATGCAATTGGCTCTTACAAATGTGGATCAAAGAACTGTTTGTGCTGTAAGAGTATTTTGTCATAAGAGGACCACTTTTTGCTCCCAAGGGGGTTCAGAGAACTTCCCCATTAAAAGCCGACTTACATGCCAGTCAGATTTTGTGATCTATTTAGTGGACTGTGTGTGTGGCAAACAATATGTACGGAAGACTAGCCAATCTCTTCATAACAGGTTGAACTCGCACAGTCACAATGTGAAGAAGGGCTATATGCTACACGGTCTTTCAAAACATTGTGCCTTGAAGCACAATAAAGAGATGGCTCTTAATATTACACCGATAGAACAGGTAGCCCCCGATGCTCTCAATAGAAAGGAAACCTTAAGCAGAAAGGAAACTCTCTGGATCCATAAATTAAACACTTTGAAACCCCTGGGCCTAAATGAGGTCACTGATTTGTTTTATTGATCTGGTTTTATCTCCTGCTGCCCTTTTTTGTTTTTAGGTATCTATAATGGTGTTTCGACCACTGCAAAAATGTTTTTATACGTGTATATATATATATATATATATATATATATATATATATATATACATATATATATATATATATATATATATATATATATATATATATATAGAACCTTCATGAATATGTTTTTATGTATACATATGTTTATTTATATATTTTTTTATATATATATATATATTATATTTTCCCCTTTTTAATAACCCCCTCTTCATTTATGTGTTTCATTAACATTAACACTCATTGTCTTTTATACCATTTTATACCAACCTATAATATTATATATAATTTTAATATCGTGATAGCCCTGCATTTATTCATATTTTTATCATCTGCTTCTATTGCGTTTTTTATCTATTCCTTTCTCTTTCCTCCAGCTTATTGTCCACACATCCCCAACACCTTCATTTGAATCACTGTAGATTTTTCTCTATAGTATTCCATGTTTATCTTTCTCCCCCTTTTTTTGTACTTATTTGTGTGCTTTTGTGCACTATAAGGAAGCAATTCTCTTTCTTCGATTGTTTAATGCAGGCGCACTAAGTTTATTTCCCATGGGTATGAACTCCTGCACTCCTTACTGTTTTGAACTCACATCACCCCATTACGCACGCGCTCTAGCAGTCCTTTCTCTTTCATAAGGAACCGCTCCTCTTCTCTACCTGCTGAGCACAGGCGTATTGAGGTTTTTTTCCCACGGTTATGAACTTTCATTACCTTTCAGTCTGTTAAACTCTTGTCACCTTTCCCATGCATGCACTTTAACAATTTTCTCTTTCTATAGTACCGCTCCATAGTGGAGTGGATTCTTTGCCCTTTAATATCATTTACTTTTAATCTATATATATATTTTTTTTTTTTTTCTTGCAACTCAAGTTTAATAAAAAAAAAGTTTTTTTCTTCCTGTCCCTTTCACATGTAAATATGCTGTTTTTATATATTCAAAAGACACATAAGAGAGATTTATTTTAGCAAGTATGTACTTTCTATGTATTTTAATCCCACCACCTTGTGCCTGTTCCACATATTATTTATATTCACTTTCCCCAAGTACAAATCCATGGTAACCATATTCCCGTTTAGTGTAGAGGTTTGGCCCCTGTGCTATCACCTACACTTTCTGGGTTCGCACACCATCTGCTTTGTGCTTTTCATTTTCCCTTGTCCCCACTTTTTTCTTTTTTCATATACTCTTTTATTAAATAACGCGCAATAATTATTATTTTTATGTTTCTTATTGATCCTTCACTGATCCACTAATTTTCTCCTTGACATGTTCATGTTATTTCACGGTAATTCCTTTGGTTCATTTGTGATGATTCACTGTGTGCTTTCTTCTTTTTTTTTTTTTTTCTCTTCTCCATGTGGCGCTGAGTCATCGGCTCTGAGTCATATAGGCTGTTCACTTTTCAAATGCATATGTGGCTACTGGTCTTCCTTTATATAGGCTCTGTTGCCCCTTTTTTGTAATATGATTTCTTTTCCTGAGGAAGGAGACGGAGATGTCTCTGAAACGCGTAGAATTATGAAATAAAGGAAATCTTTTTCATCTACAGCATCAGTGGTTTTTAGCGCGGCATTTAAACCGGTTTTCTCTTTACCTGACCTATATATTATATACTGTATTCCGGGGCCGCTGCTAAACCACAAAAAGGCACTCACATGCAATCATAAGGAGTTGACTTGCACAACCCTACCAGGTGAGTGTACCTCTTTCTGTCTCTCTACCCTCATACCGGGTAAGACCCTATTGCGTTTTTTCCCCTACAGCTCTACAAGGTAGCTACATTCTGGGAGACTCTTTCCGGAAGAATCAAGAACAAACTTTCAGGTTGAGATGTTCCTTCTTCCTTGGACAACCTGGTATCTATAGCTATCCGCATCAATCTCCGGTTCCAAGAACTCTCTAGGGATGTAAGCCAAGAGAGGAGGTTGTCGCGCCTTGCTGCAAACTTCCAGGGACCCATCGTGCACCAAGAGAGAGTGCTTCTACTGTTACAATAGTTAACACCAGGTCCGTGTCTGTCCTGTGAAGCCGGGAAACATCCAAACCTAGAGTCCATAGGAGAGCCTACGTGGGGTAAGAGCAAGTCCTCTCCGCCCCGATTTCTGGTCGTATCCACATCCTGCAGCAGCATCCGATTTACTGAGAAGGCCTACCTGGACTCCGGTTCCGCAGGTATCCAATCCCTATCTAGCGATTTCAAGTTTTCCTAGCAGTGTCATCTGTGAATGGAAAACCTTTGACAGAGGCTATTCAGTTCATCTCCGTGCAAGTGGAACTTTGGATGAGAATGCTGTACTTCCAAGTCTGTCACATCCACTGCTCCTGGGCGTGTCGTGGCTTCATATGCATGAGCCTGTCTTGGACTGAAGATTCGGTGAAGTGCTCAGATGAGGTCAGTCTTGTCACGAGAAATGTCTTGTTTCAGTCCGCCCCGCCCGTCTGCCAATGACCTAATCAAATTTTTTTTGGTCAGCCACCCGCCTGCTGGTTTTATGTGGACATATTCGAAAAGGAAGCTGAGACACTACCCACGCCTAGGCTGCATAATTGCCCTATCCACCTACTACCAGGTTCCTCACCTCCTAGTGGTCAAATCTACTACGTATCTGTCCCAGGCGGAACTGCAAGTCATGTCTGAGTATATCAAGGAGAGCCTGGTAACAGAATTTATCCGGAAGTCCTCTTCACCAGCCGGAGCAGGGTTCGTCTTCATAAAGAAAATTGATGGCTCCCTTCGGCCTTGTATAGACTATAGAGGTCTCAATCAAATTACAGTCAAGAATAACTATCTGCTACCGTTCATACCAGAATTCTTTGACCGCCTAAGAGGTTCCTGAATGTATTCTAAGATCGACCTAAAGGGTGCATATAATCTTGTCTGTGTATGGTCGAGAAACAAATGAAAGACTGCCTTTAACACCCGTGACAGCCACTGCAGATATCATGTAATGCCATTCGTTCTCAGCAATGCTCCAGCAGTCTTCCAAGAATTTGTAATTGATAGCTTTAGGTATTTTCTTTACTCGTGTGTTGTTGTCTACCTGTTCAACATCCTGGTGTTCTCTCCCGACCTATCAACACACAGAAGAAAGGTTAAGGGAGAATCCTCTGTAAGTGAAGTTCGAAACATACGTCTTTGAACAGACTTCCCTTCCCTTCCTGGGTACATAATGTTCAACACTGGATTGAAGATGGATCCAGAGAAGGTGTCAGTAGTCCTGAAGTGGCGTCAGCAGTCCTAAAGTCACTTCTGATGAAGTAAAGCCAATTCTACAGTTCCTAGGCTTTAAAAATTACTACCGCCAATTCATTCCGCATTTCTCTTCCCAAATCATCCTTATCACTGCCTTGACCCGCAAGGGGGCAAATTCTGAGTTATGGTCTCCTGAGGCTGAGAGCGTGTTTGTCTCCCTTTATCAGACCTTCTCATTGGCTCCAATCCTGCATAGACCAGAGATCAACATACAGTTCTTCCTAGTAGGGGATGCTTCTTTCTCTGAGGCAAGTGCATTTCTCACGCAGAAATCTGTTACTAGTTGGATGGTAACCTGTGGCTTCATTTTTCAAGGCCTTCTATGCTCCTGAGCGTAACTACTCTATTGGCGATCAAAGATTGTTAGCGATTACGTTGGCTTTTTAGGGATGGCGATACCTGCCTAAGGGGGAGTGATGCATCCCATTGTTATCTACACTGACCATAAGAACATGGCTTACTTGCAGTCAGCTCAGATGCTAAATCTTAGCCAAGACCAGTGGTCACTATTCTTTGCCGTCTCTGACTTTGTTCTCCATTTCCAGCCAGCTGAGAAGAATGTCAAGACAGATGCACTATCTGCCGAACAAGAGGAATCTCATAACATCATCATTGAGCCCTCCAAGATGCTCATGGTAGGTGTGGTAAGCCTGTCTTGACTACTATCAGGATAGACTTTTGTTGCTGAAGTGAATATATAGCTAGTGCTGCAGTGTGGTCAGTCCTCTAAGCTTGCAGGTAACACCAGACAAAAGAAGACTACTCATCTTGCGGCATTACTCATGGCCAACTCTGCGCAAGGACGCTATGGACTTCATTTCGGCCTGTCATTCATGTGCCCGCAGTAAGACTCTTAAGAAGCTTCCCTCTGGTCGACTACTACCACTACCTGTGCCTTTCGCTTTCCAGTAGCTCATCTCGATGAACTTCCCAATGTCCTCTGGTTATTCCATCGTTTGGTTAGTAATGGATACAGTCTCCAAAATAGCCAACTTCACTCCTCTGTCTGGTCTCCCTTCAGCTCTCCTGCTTGCTGAGCAGTTCATCCAGCATGTCTTCCTTCTGAACGGTTTACCTCTCCACATTGTGTCTGACACAGGTGTCCAGTTCACATCCAGATTCTGTGGGCTACCTGCAAGCTGCTGAATGTCACCTTGGACTTCTCATCAACCTACTATCCTCAATCCAACGGTCAAGTGGAGCAGGTCAACCTAATTTTTATGTATTTCCTGAAGCACTTCAACATTGTACACCACAACAATTGGGTCAAACTGCTACCTTGGACCGAGTTCTTTTATAACAATCACGTGAGTGAATCCTCCGCTCTCTCTCCATTCTGCGTTGTATATGGATAGCTGCCCAAAATTCCCTTCTTTGTGGACATTACCTCCTGTCACCTTGTGGCTGATGCTCTCATCAAATGTTTTTCCGGAATCTGGGTGAAGCCCAAGGACTCTCTGGAGCAGTCCACTGTATGGATGACAAGGCATGTAAATAAAAGGCGCCGAGATCCACCTTCTTTCCGCTCTGGCTACAAAGTATGGCTCTTCCAGATATGTCAGTCTCAAGATGCTTTCCTGCAAGTAGCATCCACTCTTTATTGGTCCCTTCAAGGGTCTCCAGCAGATTAATACCATGTCCTACAAACTGAAGCTTTCATCCTTTTTGTGTATCCCCAAATCCTTTAATCGGTCACTCCTTCTCTCTCCTCAAACCTGTTGTCCTTAGCCCGCTACTTCAAGAATCTTGGTATTCTGCCTTCATCTGTCAGTGCAGAAGACCTCTTTGAGGTAAAGAACATTCTGGCAATGAAAAAGGTGAAAGGTAAAACCCTTTTTCTAGTAGATTGGAAGGGTTTTGGTCCCGAGGAGAGGTCATGTGAACCAAAGGAGATTATTAATGCCCCTTTTCTCCTGACAATATTCCTTTCAGGCTTTGATAGGTACTGTAATGTCATTGCAGACGTCACCACATTTCCTCCTCCCTTAAGGGACGCGGCGCAGTCCCCCTCCTACCTGCTCAGCGGTGAAGCCCCCCCATCTCTACTGAAGTGCAAAGGTCTACTGGGAGCACACTATGGAGTCTTACCCATGCTAAAAGATCTACGTGTTTAAGGATTTCTGGATCCTCTTAATCAGTCTAACCGCTAGCTAACACAGGATCAATAACCCCTTCATGTTATTTGATGTAGTTTTACATTGTAGTCAGGATGGGGTTCCCACAAAATGATTTAAACTGATGTCATAGCAATCATTTGGGCACAAATCTATGCCCACACGATCACTGCAGGAACTCAGCATACGTTAAAGCCGTGCTCTGGTTGTCACAGCCAGTCACTGTGCCCGCACCGCCCCTAGCTATTTAACTTTAACTTCCTAAATGCCGCAATCAATAGCGATCACAGCATTTAGGAGGCTAGGTGAGGGAGTGCGCTCCCTCTCCCATCTGATTGTGACCCCTGCAATGTGATCATGAGATCCTGATAGTTTTCATGGCAATCAAAGGTCAAATAATGATTTTGTGGTCTGCCAGCCATGGTGGCCTGTTAACCCATGCCAAGAGAATGGTCTAAAAGGTGATGCGTTAATGTAACACTGACAGGTGTAATGTATTGTAGTGTATGTACATTGCAATGCATTACACCAGTGATAGGAGTAATAAAAGTTCAAACCCATATAGGGGTGAAGTAAAAAAAGCTTAAAAAAGTCTAAGCATTTTTTTAAATTTGTAAACTTTATGTGAAACGTGCGTTGGGGCCGGTGACTCACCGACCGATACAGGGAGCACTATGGGTAAGTTTGAAATTACTGCATACTTTGTATAATTGGCTGCCTTACCTTCTCTTAAAGACTTAGGAGATCCACTGAGCTTTTCTGGCCATATTCCATTACTCTTTTTAGGTAGCAGCAGATATAGTAAATAGGTTATAGTCTGGCTCTGTGTGGCCTTAGCTTACCAACTCCTATTCTGTATATATTTCTGTAACTGTGTCATGTGATTAATCTTTTTTGTACCACACCTGTACTTCAATATGTATTTGTAGGTCATTTATTTTAGCAATTTTAGTTTTTTTTTCTTCATTAAATTTTTTTAATAAAGTAATGTTTTTTTATAGATAATATGGAGTTTGAACTTTTTCTTTATTGAATCTATACATCTAAGAATAGCAATTCTTTTTTGTAAAAAAATTGTTTATATTGTGTGAAAGATTAGTGATCCCTTACTTAACACGGGTGTTACGTTCCAGCTCCAGTTTCCCCGCGATAGGTGAAAGTCCGCGAAGGAGGAACCTGATATTTATTTGAGTATTTATGTATTTTAAGGCTTTATAAACCCTTTCCACACACTTATAAGCTGTTTCCAATCCCTTATTAACCTTTTCCACACTTTTAAAACATTAATAATGTTCTTTAACATTTTCTACACTCTTAAACCTACATAACTTTAACAGCATATGTATACAGTACTGTAAAATTTGATATGGCTACTCATCAGTGAAGTACTGTGTACTACAACTTGAATGATGGTGATAAATTAGTTGTGCAGTACTGATGACTATGATGGTGACAAAGATTACATGAATGAACTGCACAGAAAAGAGCATTATAGTTCTTCTACCGGCACCAATTCATCAGGCCGTTCTTCAGGTGGTACAGTAGTATCTTCGATCACATCCATAACTTCTACTTCCACTAAAGGTGTAGGCATAACCTCTTCGAGTAATGAACATAGTTTTGGAGAATTGCTGGCGCTGCATCTTCATTAGATTGAGAATGTTTGTTTGTTTTTTGTAAACTGACATGGCACTGTCAATTGATTTGCAAACTGCAACGAACAAACCATATGGTTCTTCAGTCAATCGTTGAGTTTGTTTGCCATTCTGAGCATGGTTGCAAGACGATCAAGTGTTAAGGCCCCGTCACACTAAGCAACATCGCTAGCAACATCGCTGTTAACTAACAACTTTTGTGACGTTGCTAGCGATGTTGCTGTGTGTGACATCCAGCAACAACCTGGCCCCTGCTGTGAGGTCGTTGGTTGTTGCTGAATGTCCTGGGCCATTTTTTAGTTGTTGCTCTCCCGCTGTGAAGCGCACATCGCTGTGTGTGACAGCGAGACAGCAACAACTAAATGTGCAGGCAGCAGGAGCCGGCTTCTGCGGAGGCTGGTAACCACAGTAAACATCGGGTAACCAAGAAGCCCTGTCCTTGGTTACCCGATATTTACCTTTGTTACCAGCCTCCGCCGCTCTCACTGTCAGTGCCGGCTCCTGCTCTCTGCACATGTAGCTACAGCACACATCGGGTTAATTAACCCGATGTGTGCTGTAGCTAGGAGAGCAGGGAGCCAGCGCTAAGCATTGTGCGCTGCTCCCTGCTCTGTGCACATTTAGCTGCAGTACACATCGGGTAATTAACCCGATGTGTGCTGTAACTAGGAGAGCAGGGAGCCAGCGCTCAGTGTGCGCTGCTCCCTGCTCTCTGCACGTGTAGCTCCGTGCGCTGGTAACCAAGGTAAATATCGGGTTGGTTACCCGATATTTACCTTAGTTACCAAGCGCAGCATCTTCCACGCGGCGCTGAGGTCTGGTCACTGGTTGCTGGTGAGCTCACCAGCAACTCGTGTAGCGACGCTCCAGCGATCCCTGCCAGGTCAGGTTGCTGGTGGGATCGCTGGAGCGTCGCAGTGTGACATAGTATCATAGTCATAGTATCATAATTTTTAAGGTTGAAGGGAGACTCTAAGTCCATCTAGTTCAACCCGTAGCCTAACATGTTGATCCAGAGGAAGGCAAAAAAACCCCAATGTGGCAAACAAGTTCCAATGGGGAAAAAATTTCCTTCCTGACTCCACATCCGGCAATCAGACTAGTTCCCTGGATCAATACCCTGTCATAAAATCTAATATACATAACTGGTAATATTACATTTTTCAAGAAAGGCATCCAGGCTCTGCTTAAATGTTAGTAGTGAATCACTCATTACAACATCATGCGGCAGAGAGTTCCATAGTCTCACTGCTCGTACAGTAAAGAATCCTCGTCTGTGATTATGATTAAACCTTCTTTCCTCAAGACGTAGCGGATGCCCCCGTGTTCCAGTCGCAGGCCTAGGTGTAAAAAGATCTTTGGAAAGGTCTCTGTACTGTCCCCTCATATATTTATACATTGTGATTAGATCCCCCCTAAGCCTTCGTTTTTCCAAACTAAATAACCCCAAGTTTAATAACCTGTCTTGGTATTGCAGCCCACCCATTCCTCTAATAATCTTGGTGGCTCTTCTCTGCACCCTCTCCAGTTCAGCTATGTCCTTCTTATATATCGGTGACCAGAATTGTACACAGTATTCTAAGTGCGGTCGCACTAGTGACTTGTACAGAGGTAGAACTATATTTTTTTTCATGAACACTTATACCTCTTTTAATACATCCCATTATTTTATTATCCCTGGCAGCAGCTGCCTGACACTGTCCACTAAAGTGAAGTTTACCATCCACCCATACACCCAAGTCTTTTTCTGTGTCTGTTTTACCCAGTGTTCTACAATTAAGTACATAATCATAAATGTTATTTCCTCTACCCAAGTGCATGACCTTACATTTATCTACATTAAACTTCAATTGCCACTTCTCAGCCCAATCCTCCAATTTACATAAATCTCCCTGTAATATAAAATTATCCTCCTCTGTATTGATTACCCTGCAGAGTTTAGTATCATCTGCAAATATTGAAATTCTACTCCGCATGCCCCCAACAAGGTCATTTATAAATATGTTGAAAAGAAGCGGGCCCAATACTGACCCCTGTGGTACCCCACTATGAACTGAGACCCAGTCCGAGTACGTACCATTAATAACCACCCTTTGTTTCCTATCACTGAGCCAGTTTTTAACCCAGTTACACATATTTTCCCCTATCCCCATTATTCTCATTTTATGTACCAACCTTTTGTGTGGCACCGTATCAAAAGCTTTTGAAAAGTCCATATACACAACATCCACTGCATTTCCCTGGTCCAGGCTTGAACTTACCTCTTCATAGAAGCTGATCAAATTAGTTTGACAGGATCGATCCCTCATAAACCCATGTTGATACTCTGTCATAAGGTTATTTTTCTTGAGATACTCCAGTATAGCATCTCTCAAGAAACCCTCAAGGATTTTACCAACCGTAGAGGTTAAACTTACCGGCCTATAATTTCCCGGCTCAGTTTTTGTCCCCTTTTTGAATATTGGCACCACATTTGCTATGCGCCAGTCCTGCGGTACCGACCCTGTTATTAAGGAATCTGAGAAGATTAAAAATAATGGTCTATCTATCACAGAACTCAATTCCTGTAGTACTCTGGGGTGTATGCCATCCGGGCCCGGAGATTTGTCAACCTTAGTGATTTCGAGGCGGCGGCGTACTTCCTGCTGGGTTAAGCAGGTAATATTCAAGGGTGAATTTATGGTATCACTGGTCATGTCATCTGCCATGGCATTTTCTTGTATAAAAACCGTAGAAAAAAAGTCATTCAGCATCTCACCAGCAACCTCCTAGCAACTTACCAGCGATCCCTATCGTTGTTGGGATCGCTGGTAAGTTGCTTAGTGTGACTGGACCTTTAGGCTAACCTTCCCTTCTTCAACCTATTGTTCGTCTTGTTCCTCATCCTCTTCTTCACTTGTTGACTTAGCTTCTCCAGGTCTTCAGCAGTCAACAGTTGATAGTGCACATCAATTAGGCTATTTACGTCTTTAGGGGTCATGTTACTGAAGCCCTCTTCTCCCAGTATTTTTTTGCTGCTTCATGGCTTTCCTCAGGAGAGTATCCCCCTAGTAATAATGACCACTTCTGGACAAAGTTTTTTCCAGCTGGCATTCAAAGTCTTTCTTCATCTCTTTTATGGCCTTTTGAATATTTTGGAGACACAATGCAATTGTGTACTCACTTTAGTACACCTTTAAAGAGAAGTCTTAATCATAGTCCATAGCTTCAACAAGATTTTGCAGGATGTTTCGGGTGTAGGGTGCCTTTAAAAGCGCGAAGAACACTTTGATCCATTGGCTAAATGAGCGATATCGTGTTCAGCGGCAAGAAGTCTAACTGGACGCCATCATACACCACGTTGACAGCATAGCCTCCTGCATTGTCCATTACCATTACACTTTGAAATTAAGGCCTTTCTCTGCACGATAAACCTTAACCTCTGCTATAAAGCACTAGTGGAACCAATCTGCATTGATGAGTTTAGTCATCTAGGCCTTGGGGTTATGCATCCACACATGATTAAAGTTACTCTATCTTTTTGAGCCTTGAAATCAGGGGCTTTTTGCTTTTTCCTTCATAATGAAAGTGCAAAAATACATCCATCTCCAAAATAAGCCCGTTTCATCCATACAGAAAACTTGTTCAGGCTTCCAGCCTCCTTTCTTAATGATTTCTTTTAACATGTTTTTCATGTACCCCTCAGCTCTGGCTTTATCCGCAGAGGCAGCCTCTCTGTGCAGAGAAACGCTCTCAAGTCCAAAGCGTTTCTGAAATATGTTAAACCAGCCCTTGCTAGCATTGAATAAGGTTGTTCTGGTTAGATTAGCATTCAAAAGTCCTGCTTCAACGTAGTTTTTCTCTTCTTTATTCTCATGACCATCATGATCATCCCTTTTTGCTGCTAAACGATCATACAGTTGCTTCATCATAATGGTGTTTGCATCCAGCAAGATAATCTTTTTTTCTGCATTTGTTTTTCTGCAGTAGTTTATGCAATCTTTTCGTCCTTCTTTATATAGCGATCCGTAGACTCTTTGATTCTGTAATTTGCGCTAACAGACACACAGCTTCTTACTTCCTTCAACATGTAGACAAGTTCCAGTTTCTCTTTTATAGTAAGCATCTTCCTCTGGCATTTGGGATCAGTGCCAGAATCCTTAGGAGATGCAGAATGTTTGGGTGGCATCATAGGGCTTGCAATAAATTCAGTCTTTCAGCAAAACTATGCACAATTATCGAAGGTAGGAGTGAAGTGGACGAGGCCAGATGCTGGACGTATGAGCAGACAGACTAATGCTAATGTTACAGCATCCAGTATACACAAGATAATGCTTTGGTTGGTTGCCTTCCATCAATTAGCCAATCCCGCAATATAGGTGAAGCTGCGACAAGTGAACCATGATATAGAGAGGGACAACTATATATAAATGTGGTATCGCTGTAATCATCCTGACCTAAAGAATAAAACCATCTTATCAATGTTACAACACAGCGAACAATGTAAAAGAAAAAAAAAACAAAATGCCTGAATTGAAGCACGAATAGTGTTCATCTTGCCTCTCAAAAACCGGAATGGAAGCGATAGTGTCCGAAAATTGTACCAATAAAGATGTCAGCTCAACTCGCAAAAAAGTCTTTCACATAACTGTCTTCAGAAATTAAAGAAAAATTATAGCTCTTAAAATACGGTGATGCAAAACTTTCTTGTAAAAAAAAAAAAAAAAATTCATTCTTCTAAAGATCGCAGTAAGGATCTGCTCACTAGAGATGAGCTCTCCATGGTCCCCATTCATCTCTGATTCTGACAATCCATCTGTCTCATTCACAGGTATGACCGTCCAGTTGTTCTATGCATCTGAATTTCCTGACTTGACTTTAATCTGCTCACCTGCATACACATTTAAAGTCCCTTTGCTTTTGGTATGCTAACCTGCTGTTTTACTGTTGTATAATTAGTTAAATCCTGTCTGCATTTTGTTTTTTTTTTTTCTCTTCTTTGAGTGCTTCCTACCTGTTTGTAATTCTTTCATGTGCCTCACCCCTGCTGGTCAGCTGATGTTCATCTGGGTCAATGAGACATGTATATAAGTACTGCACTAGGTCTATGACCGTGGTCTGTGTGCGTGCCTCTGGATAAGTGCCTCATAAGTGTCAGAAATATACCAGAAATGAACCAGACATGACCAGAAGGTAAACTTCAGCTCTTTCTAACCAAGTTTTCCACTGACACAACTTACTTATTAAATCATATACTTACCACACTACCCCCACCATGTTCACCTATGCCCTCACAGTCTTTGCCCCTCTCCTCCTCACTCTCCTTCGCTATCCCCACACCCCAGCACCCTCTAAGCAAATATTCATCTCCCCCTCCCTCCTGCCTTCTCATCTGTCCTCATCTGCTGACCTACTCCTGAACCTCAGGTCGCTCCTAATATCGCGCAGACCATGCAGTCCACTCTCCTTCTCCCACCTGCTCTCCCTTTCTCTACTCCTTCTCACTGCTGGTGACATAGCCCCCAATCCTGGCCCCCCGTGGATGGTACACCCCTCTTTATCACCCACCCACCACTCTCCACATAATAGTAACTACCGCAATCTATCCAACATAAAAACTATTCCGCTCTCACCCACTCTGCCGCCCCCTCTCTCAGGAGCGCTCTGGAATGCCCGTTCAGTGTGTAATAAACTGCACATCATTCATGATCTCTTTACCTCTAGCAATCTATCCTTTCTAGGCATCACCGAAACATGGCTGACACCATCCAACTCTGCCTCCCCAGCTGCACTATGCTACGGTGGCCTGCACTTCTCCCACACTCCTCGCCCTGGCAATAGACAAGGTGGAGGAGTGGGCCTCCTTCTTTCTAACAACTACAACTTCACCACAATCCCACCTCTACCCTCCCTCGACCTGCCTTCCTTTGAAGTGCACTCTGTCCGAATCTATTCTCCCTCCAACCTCCAAGTGGCTGTCATATACAGACCCCCGGGCGCCACCACTGCCTTCCTCGACCACTTCTCTGCCTGGCTTCTACACTTTCTCTCTGCTGACATTCCCACCATCATCATGGGTGACTTCAACATCCCCACTGACATTCGCCAACAAGCTGCTTCCAAACTCCTCTCCCTTGCTTCGTCTTTTGGCTTAACTCAGTGGTCCACCTCTGCCACCCACAAAGATGGACACACACTAGACCTTATCTTCACCCGCCTCTGTCCCCTTTCTGACTTCACAACTTCCCCCCTCCCCCTATCTGACCACCATCTTCTGACCTTTTCAGCCCTGTCCTCCTCACCTACCCCCCCTGTCCAGCACCTAGCACATCCCCGCAGAAACCTTGCACACCTCAACATGCACACCCTCGCCGACTCTATCCTCCCACTGTCCTCCATATCGTCCCTCCACGACACAGACAGCGCCACTACTTTCTACAACACCACCCTCACATCAGCTATTGATTCAGTCGCTCCCCTTGTGCATGGCAGAGTGAGACGAATCAATAGACAGCCCTGGCACAACAGCCTCACTAAAAAACTTAGGCAAAGGTCGAGGGCTGCAGAGCGGCGGTGGAAGAAAACGCACTCCCAGGAAGACTTCACCACATTCAAAAATGCAATTCACACATTTCGTTCAGTCCTCACCTCCGCTAAACACGATTACTTCAGAAACCTCATATCCTCTCTTCTAACACACAACCCCAAACAGTTATTCAACACTTTCAACTCCCTCCTTCGCCCACCACTGCCCCCTCCAACCTCCCTCATTTCTGCAGAAGACTTTGCCACCTATTTCCAAGAAAAAATCGACCTAATAAGGCAAGTCTTCTCTGCTCAGCCACCACAACCCCTTCATGTAGCTGACCACTGCCCCTCCCCCATAAACTTCCTCCCCACCATCACCGAAGGAGAGCTTGCACGTCTGCTCTCAAAAGCGCACCTCACCACCTGCGCACTTGACCCCATGCCATCCCACCTCCTTCCCAACCTCACCACCATCCTTATTCCAGCCTTAACCCATCTCTTCAACCTATCTTTAACGACTGGAACCTTCCCCTCTGCCTTTAAACATGCAACAGTCACACCTATCCTAAAGAAACCTTCCCTCGATCCAACCTCTACTACCAGCTACCGCCCCATATCACTACTCCCACTTGCCTCAAAACTCCTGGAACAGCATGTCCATGCTGAACTTTCCTCCCACCTCTCCTCTAACGCTCTCTTTGACAACCTACAGTCCGGCTTCCGTCCACATCACTCCACCGAAACTGCCCTGACTAAAATCACAAATGACTTGCTTACTGCCAAAGCGAACAAGCACTTCTCTATACTCCTACTCCTAGACCTGTCCTCAGCCTTCGATACCGTTGACCACTCCCTCCTATTACAGACCCTCTCTTCCCTTGGTGTCAGAGATCTTGCCCTCTCTTGGATCTCTTCATACCTCTCAAATCGCACTTTTAGTGTCTCCCACTCCCACACAACCTCTTCATCCCACCATCTCTCTGTTGGCGTCCCTCAAGGCTCTGTCCTAGGACCCCTACTTTTCTCTATCTACACATTTGGCCTGGGACAACTCATAAAGTCCCATGGCTTCCAATACCACCTATATGCCGACGACACCCAGATCTACCTCTCTGGCCCAGATGCCACATCTCTGCTGTCCAAAATCCCGAAATGTCTATCTGCTATATCCTCCTTCTTCTCCTCTCGCTTCCTAAAGCTCAATGTGGCCAAAACTGAACTAATCATCTTTCCTCCGTCTCACCTACACTCTCCACCTGATCTATCTATTACAATAAATAACACCACGCTCTCGCCAGTACCCAAAGTTCGCTGCCTCGGAGTGACCTTTGACTCTGCCTTATCCTTCATACCACACATCCAATCCCTCACCACCTCCTGCCGTCTTCAACTCAAAAATATTTCCAGAATCCGCCCTTTCCTCAATTTGCAATCTACTAAAATGCTAGTGCACGCCCTCATAATCTCCCGCCTCGACTACTGTAACATCCTCCTCTGTGGCCTCCCTGCCAACACGCTTGCCCCTCTCCAGTCCATCCTTAACTCTGCTGCCCGACTTATCCACCTCTCTCCTCAATACCACCCCGCTTCTCCTCTCTGCATGTCCCTCCACTGGCTTCCAATCTTCCACCGTATCCAATTCAAACTTCTAACACTGACCTACAAAGCTGTGCATAATCTTTCCCCTCCGTACATCTCCGAACTACTCTCCCACTACACTCCAACACGTCACCTCCGGTCCTCCCAAGATCTCCTCCTCTCCTCCTCTCTCATTCGCTCCTCACACAACCGACTCCAAGACTTCTCCCGAGCATCCCCAGTCTCCTGGAACTCGCTGCCTCAACACGTCAGACTATCCCCTACCCTTGCAAACCTCAAACGGAACCTGAAAACGCACCTGTTCAGAAATGCCTACAATCTACAATGAACTCGCTGCCGCCCGACCACCGTGCGGAGCTGCCGCCCGACCACCGTGCGGAGCTGCCGCCCGACCACCGTGCGGAGCTGCCGCCCGACCACCGTGCGGAGCTGCCGCCCGACCACCGTGCGGAGCTGCCGCCCGACCACCGTGCGGAGCTGCCGCCTGACCTACACCCCACCTATTGTCTCCTCCCCATAATCCTATAGAATGTAAGCCCGCAAGGGTAGGGCCCTCTTCCCTCTGTACTAGTCTGTCTACTGTAACTTGTATACGTATTTTGTATGTAACCCCCTTCTCATGTACAGCACCATGGAATTAATGGTGCTCTATAAATAAATAATAATAATAATAATAATGAGCGAACCGGTCGCGGTTCGGCTCGAGGTCGGTTCGCCGAACGGAGGTCCCGTTCGAGTTTGGTTCGTTGAACGTTCGACGAACCGAACTCGAACTGCATAGGAAACAATGGCAGGCAATCACAAACACATAATAACACCTAGAAAACACCCTCAAAGGTGTCCAAAAGGTGATAAACAACTCACAACACAACACAAACACATGGGAAAGTGACAAGGACATATACTCATGCGAAAACAAAAGAGCTGGACAAGGAAAAAGAGGAGGACACACAGATATATGAGTATATGCAAGGAAACATCGATGCCATTACTGTGCAACTTGAGCCCTGCTCGTTTTAGGCTTCCAATCTGGATAAATTGCCTGAGATTGCCACGTACGCCTTGAGGATCTTGTCGTGTCCTGCAGCCAGCGTTCTCTCGGAACCTGTCTTCAGTGCTGCTGGGGGTCTGCTGGCAGATAAGCACACGCGTCTGTCCACTGACAATGTGGACATGGCTCTCAGAGGACTTTTCTTCCCCTGGGTCAGCCAGGGGACGGGAAAGCTACGCGTATTTTTGAGAGTGCTTCATGCAAAGCATCTGTTTCATTTTGAAAAGGGGGATCAAGTGATGCCAGTCAAGTGGGGTGTGTGTGGCCCAATTAGTGGAAACGAGGGAGACTGTGGTTGGAGTCCCCTCGCTGTGTTTTACATGATTTTCGAAGGGCATGACATGCCTAAGAGGTTGAGTTTCATCATCTGCAACTTGTTGGCAACAGAAAGGCTGCCTTTACACCCTTTTGAGACCAAGGATTTTCGAGACCTTATGCCCATTGCAGTGCCCCAAGAGCCGATGGCCAGTCGTCACTCCTTCTCCAAGAAAGGCGTGCCCGCGCTACCACAGTAGGTCGCACACAACCTCACCGATTCCTTGAGAAACTGTGTGTGTGACAGGGTGCATTTCAACACAGATACTTGGACCAGTAAGCATGGACAGGGGAGTTACATGTTGCTGACTGGGCACTGGGTAACTATGGTGAGAGATGGAGAAGGGTTTGCTGTACAAGTCTTGCCGTCCCCACGACTTGTGTGTCAATCCTTCCACTGTATGTACAAGTTCCTCCACTGCTTCTGCCTCCTCAACCTTGTGTGGGTCCTCCACCTCGGCCCAAACCCTGTGTGGTCAGGCCACCCTTTCTTGTAACTGCGCCCAAGGAATCCCACACACCTCCTTACTATGCTGGCAGCAGAGCTCAAGGCCATCAGGCGGTCAAATGTTTACTTTGAAATGTAGGGGAAATGTGAGACACCGCTGAGGAATTGTGGACGGTTAGCTCTGGAGAGTGAGACCGAGTTTCATCAATGGTTGTCTCCACTCAACCAGCAGTCAGGGAAGGTCGGGTGCGACAACGATGCAAACCAGTCTGCGACCCTTCTTCAGGGCAATGTGACACACGTGCCTTGTATGGCTCACGTGTTGAACCTGGTTGTCCAGCAATTTTTAAAACACTATCCCGGCCTACATGGCCTTCTGCAGAGGGCACGGTGTAACGCCTGCCTGGATCGACACACTCAGATGGGCTGTAAAGGATAGGCTAGAGGCAAGCCACTCACCAAGCTGGACACCCAGAACCCTGAAACCCTTTAACCCCTATACAGTGATTTGGAATTACACAGGGCCCAAGTTGATCAATACCTGTGGAAGGCTGCAGTTCCAGAGAATAGTAGTCATGCAGGGTCAAAAACATTAATTGAGGAAGAGGAACAGAATGGGATGGCCAGGACTTAATCAGAAAACAAGCAGAGGTGAAATGCGGATCGGCCAACGAGGTACATAAACAGCAAGCAGGAAACGTAGTCAGGTAACAAGCACACAAACTCATAAAACTGAACTGGGGGTAACAGTAACAAGAGGTTCATAGCTTTGTCTGGCAGTGGTCTGCAGACAGGAGGGGCCTAAAAAAGGGTGTGGTGTCTTCCCATTGGGACCAGAGTACAAATTGATTGAGTGGACTACGTTGGTGACTTAACAGCTGTGTGCGGCAATGATGCAAACCTGTCTGCGGCCCTTCGTCAGGGCAATGTGACACGGGCCTTGTATGGCTCACGTGTTGAATCTGATTCTCCAGCAATTTTTAAAATACCGTCCCGGCCTACACGGCCTTGTGCAGCGGGCACGCTGCTATGTGCTCACTTTCATCCTTCGCACCCAGCAGCTCAACAACTTTCATCGCTCCGGAAGTCTTAGGGTCTGGCAGTTAAACGCCAGAAATGCGATGTTCCGACACGCAGGAATTGGAATCTGCACATGTTGCAGCGTGTGTGGCAGCACCGCAGTGCCCTGCTGAAATACGGTATGACGTATACCCTGGGCTAACTTGATCCAGAGGTGGTGCAGATCACGCTGCTGGAGTGGTGTCAGATCAAGGACCTATGCACTCTTCTACACCGTTTACAAATGTCGACGAAGATGTTTAGCACTGACCATGCCATTCTCAGCGTGACAATTCTGGTCATCTACATGATGGAGCACACTGTAAGCATTATTCGGAGTCCGGTATTGGTCCAAGAGGAAGGTGAGGAAGTACAGGAGGAGTCATATGCAGAAGGGATAATAAGATCTACAAGGTCCATACGGTAAGCGGCACCTAGGCAGCAGTTATGGTGGGGGATAGGGATTAACAAGGGTGCATAGTATCAGCAAAAATTGTTGAGGAAGGTGCAGGAGCCATGAAGAAATGGAGGACGAACTTGCGATGGGCATGGAAGACTCAGCAGATGAGTGAGAGCTTGCTCACATTTCGGTTGTGCGAGGTTGGGGGGAGAGGGCAGAGGAAGGAGGCACGATTCTCACCTCTCTGCCACCAACACACGAAGGACTTGGTCCTCCTGGATGCACAAGACACATGAGCGTCTTCTTGCTGCACTACCTACAACATGACCCTCGGATTGTACGAATTCGAAGTAATGCTAACTACTGGGTTGCCACACTGTTAGATCCCCGGTACAAGACAAAATTTGGCGAAATAATTCCTGCCATAGAAAGGGACGCACGTATACAGGAGTATCTTCAGAAGGTGGTACGCAATCTTAGATCTGCTTTTCCACTAAACACCAGTGCTGCACAGAGTGAATCTCAACGCTTTGTCATGGATAGGAGGAAATGGTCTTTTACTTGTCCACATCTGAGGGACCGAGGGCTGGCTGCTGTGCTGAGATGGCATTGAGTACGGTGTCCCTGCAGAGTTGCACTTTTGGTCATATACAAAATGAGTTGAAAAAGGACAGATGCTGGTGGAAAGGGGAACAGGTGTGTTGGAAAGGGGAAAAAAGTTTTGGTCCGTGGGTTTGGTGGTTAAGCAAAAGTAACATTTGATGAAGAAACACCATCTGTTACGGTGGGACTGGCAGATTTGGATAAGGTGGTATATACTATGTTACCGCTATATAACGAAAATTAATAAGAAAAGAAAGCGAAAGGTATATATCCCCATCAGCAGTCAGTGTCCACCGTGCTGCCAGATGGAAAAGGAGAGGTTGGCAACTGGAAGGTTAGGTGGAGGATACAGAGCTGTGTGGCTATGAAACTAATAGTAGCCTGAACCAAGTTAGACGCCACTCGGATCTTGAGACTGGGAGCCCTGTTAGCGTCACAGGGTCCACACGCCCACCCAGCCCAGGAACTCCCTGTTAACATCATAGGGGCCATTCAGTACGCTGACCGTGTGCATTGGGGCCACACCTGTGGACAGCAGGCGCATCAGCAGCAGCAGGCCTGTTAATGCCACTGGGCTGCACAAGCAGGACTTGTAGGACAGGAGCTGGTCTTAACCGTTCTGCGTTATCAACTGTGGTAGCGGCCTGCATCGACGCCCTATCCCTGCCTACCTCTGGCCTAAAGCCGCAATGGGTTCAACACATGGAGGTGTGCTCTTTCGGAGCATAATAGAAGACTGCGCACCTCCTTGTTGTCTCCAGCCCCTTTTATAACCTGGGTCCGCCCCAAACCAGGGTGGACCACAATGCACCTCCTGGAGACAAAAGCAGAGTGATACGTCATGAGTGGCATAACTAGCGTCCTATTTGGAACCGCAACTTCAATGATGACCTCATGGCTGTCATGACCCAAACACCTCACCAGTCTGACCATCAATAATGAGGTGACAAGTCATAGGGGCGGGCCTCTGCAAGCCATTTGGGAGTGGCCTGGCCACATCGTCAGGACACCTGATGCCCTGTGGTCTAAATGGGCCCCCCACATCAGGGGCAGGGCCAAAGAGTTCATTACCGGACCTAGTTTCTGATGCAGTAAGTGCCTGACCATGGTCAGTTGCATGAAATACAGTCTCTGAAAAAAGACTATCAGCTTTAGCATGGTGTCTAGGCACAACACAGGACTTAGACCCGGCACGGAGTGCAAGTACCTGTGCAAAGAGGCTTTTCGCACTAAGTGTGGGAGCATGCGCTGTAGCCCGAAATGAAGACTTAGCCTCAGGAATGGCACAGTCAGGCTGAGCATACTCACTAGGCGAAACACTGGAGTTTGGCTGCGGCTGGGGTAAATCGGCACACGCATGCGCACTAGCTGCCTCTCCAGACTTAGACGTGGAGGAGAAAGCAGCCAGCTGGACAACCCGAGGCACAGGCCTAAATGGCAGCTGATGCCTGGGCGCAACTGAAACCGCAGCAGGCTGCTTGCGTTTAAGGCGTCACCGTTTTGTAACAACAAATACCATCCAAAAGAACAGGTGTACTTCTTCCCATGGATAATCTGATATGATCCCTTTTTTCATGGACACGACCATCGCTAACAAATGTAGATGAGGCCAAAACAGCAGCTGCTTCAATGGATCTGAAGTGCTCCATAAAGTGGCCTCTCCTCCACCCCAATTTCAAGATCCCAAATACTCCATTCCTCTGTGGTGTCAATCCAATCGCACTTGCTTCCTAACAGCTCTCAAGTTTCCACCAGCCCTGCTGAGTATGGGGTAACAGAGATGGTTGAGTTTGCATAGCTGTTCAGTCGCACTATAGCATGGGAATCAGAGGTCTGCTCCAAAGCTGCAATGAGTACAGACAAGGAAGTTATTATTTTTATTATTGATTTATAGAGCACCATTGATTCCATGGTGCTGTACATGAGAAGGGGGTTACATACAGAATACATATACAAGTAACTATAGACAGACTGGTACAGAGGGAAGAGGGCCCTGCCCTTGCAGGATTACATTCTAAAGGATTTTTGGGAGGAGACAGTAGGAGTGGTTTAGGTTGAGCGTCAAGTACGTATGGTGGTCGTGTCATTGAAGGTTATAGTCATTTCTGAACAGATGAGTTTTCAGATTCAGTTTGAAGCTTGCGGGTGTAGCAGATAATCTGACGTGTTGAGGTAGCGAGTTCCATGAGACAGGGGAAATGATCTGCGCAGATGGCCAGAAGCTTTGTGAGTGGGATCCAGGCCCCGATGAAGAAGGTGCTGAGCCTAATCTACACTGTCATTTCCAAAAAGTAAATCTTCCTGGTGGAGACAATGGGGAACATGATGAGGAGCACAGATACCTGATTGGAATGATAACTTTACTATTCGGTCAGGGCAGGAAGAGGTTGTCTCGGAGGACTCAGGACGAGGGGAATGAAAACACACAGGGTTATTGATGAGGTTGGAGACCACACTTAGTGTCAAACCAAAGTCAGCCAGTCGATGAGGTCAGCAGAGGAGGTGGAGGAGGATGCTACTGACGACGAGGTTACGTTGCGTCTTCCTGGCCAGAGACAAAGTACTGGAAGCACGTCAACAACTGAATCCTGGACCACAACTTTGACTCTGAGCAGAAGTCGTGTTGGCTATGCAGGTCGCATGGGCTGTAAGCCTTTCCTAGCCTGTGAATTTTTGGACATCGCAAAGGATCACCCAAGTCATGGAATCTGTAAGATTTGTCAACAATCTGTAAGTAGAAGGCAAAAACTCACACCTTTGAGTAGTTCCTCCATGAAGTGTCACATGGATATGAATTGACAGCGTGAAGGTGTATTGCTCAGCTTTAGCAACTGTCAACGCAATATGCTTATTTGCCATCCATTGCATGCATTGTTGCAGACTACACACAAGGGGCTGCTGTTTTTTTGGATCTGCCTTTGGTCACTATAGCAATATAAAATTGCTCTTCGGGTGTGGACTTGGAGATGCTGTCTATGAACAGAAGGAAAAGCTAAAGGTGTGTGTTACAGCAAGGAGCCACCGCGGAAACAGTTCGTTCAATTGTGAGGGGAGTTATGTTGTACTTTGATGATGAGCACTGTAACGTCAGTGAGCAGCATCCTGTGCCACAGACCAACATTCTTACGGTGCTGTCTATACTGCTTACCGTGAGAGGAGCGTAAAGTCTGTATTTCTGGCAACTGGACATCACAGTACCCGGGTACGGTAGGCTGTGCCCAGACAATAATGCGGGCACGCAACACTTTGTTTTATTAGCAAAACACATATCTGTTCTGGGTAGGCCGACTATATAGACAATAAGACTTGCTGCCTCTGCACTGTCAAATTCTCACGTACAGTTTAAATCATAGAGGGACAGCAACACATGTTTGCATTGACTGTTGCTTTTCAAGATTTCCATGACTGTGTTGCAGAGCTGTGTGGTTTGCATTCACACTGTTATCATCTGCATTATCTGTGAGGCTTCAGCTAACAAGGGTATTCAGGGGGGGTAATGTGTTTTGACTATGTTTAGGTAGATAACTTGGAAGCTCTTGTGATGCTCCACTAGTAAAGCTGGGTTCACACTAAACGACAGCGACAACGACGTCGCTGTTACGTCACCATTTTCGGTGACGTAACAGCGACCTTGTAAGTCGCTGTTATGATCGCTGCTTAGCTGTCAAACACAGCAGAAGCAGCGATCATAACGTCGCTGTGTTACATGTTCAGAGAGCAGGGAGCCGCGCTTAGCGCTGGCTCCTTGCTCTCCTAGGTACAGTACACATCGGGTTAATTAACCCGATGTGTGCTGCAGCTACATGTCACAGTGCAGAGAGCAGGGAGCCGCGCGCACTGCTTAGCGCTGGCTCCTTGCTCTCTTTGCTACAGTATACATCGGGTTAATTACCCGATGCATACTGCAGCCACATGTCACAGTGCAGGAGCCGGCGCTGGCAGCAAGAGCGGAGGCTGGTAACCAGCGTAAACATCGGGTAACCAGGGAAAGGACTTCCCTTGGTTACCCGATGTTTACGCTGGTTACAGCTTACCGCAGCTGCCAGTGCCGGCTCCTGCTCGCTTCATTTCGTCGCTCTCTCGCTGTCACACACAGCGATGTGTGTGTCACAGCGGGAGAGTGACGACGAAAAAATGAAGCTGGACATTCAGCAACGACCGGCGACCTCACAGCAGGGGCCAGGTCGTTGCTGGATGTCACACACAGCGACAGCGACGGGACGTCGCTGCAACGTCACAGAAAATGGTGACGTAGCAGCGACGTCGTTGTCGTTGTCGCTGTGTGTGACACCAGCTTTAGTCGTGTTCAAACACACACACACACACACACACACAAACACAAACACACAATTACTGCTACACAGAGGGATTAGCAGGTAGTAGGCAACAGAATAGATTGTTCTATTATTTAAATTGTATGCATGGTTCTTATTGTTTGTTTTGGTAAAGTTAAACAATCATTTATCAACCCAACTGCCTAGAGTCCTTTTCCTGTTGTGACTGGTTTTGCTGCATACTGGGTAGCCCACCCTGTACACAACTTAAAATGAAGCATAAGTCGCAATGTGAATTTCACTGTGCTACAATGCGGCCTAGCGTGCCTGTGCAACCACCGCCTGCCCCATCAAGTGCATCTGCGTGCTCTTCATCCTCTGTGACTGTGGGGACAGCAGTCACACATGGTTTTTCACGCTGAACTTCCACTCCTTTACCCGCAACAGGGAGTGTGATTGGCAGGTCATCACTTGTTTTGGCTTTATATTTTTTGTCTTTCCATAAGGCTATGTGCGCACGTTGCGTTTTTTTCCTGCGTTTTGGCTGCGTTTAAAACTACAGTGTATGATTGTCAAAATCAGGCGTTGTGCTTCCCCAGCAAAGTCTATGAGAAGTCAGCAAATTCAATGCACATTTTGCTTTTTTAAACGCAGCATTTTGGATGCCAAATATTTTACAAAATCGATGCGTTTAAAAAAGCAGCATGCCACTTCTGTTGTGCGTTTTGGTTGCATTTTCCACCCGTTGAAATCAATAAGGTGTGTCAAAACGCAACCAAAATGTTTAGCTGTGCACTTGCACTGCATTTTTGTTGCGTTTTGCATGCTTTTTTGACAAACAACGCAGGTTTTTCAGTCTCTCTCTGTCGGTCTCTGTCGATGTCGGTCTCTCTCTGTCGATGTCGGTCT
The DNA here is from genome assembly GCF_048569485.1 of Anomaloglossus baeobatrachus. Taxonomy (NCBI): domain Eukaryota; kingdom Metazoa; phylum Chordata; class Amphibia; order Anura; family Aromobatidae; genus Anomaloglossus; species Anomaloglossus baeobatrachus. The sequence continues at coordinate 127,084,510 of NC_134362.1, forward strand.
CTCTTTGTTGATGTCGGTCTCTCTCTGTTGATGTCGGTCTTTCTATCTGTTGATGTCGGTCTCTCTGTTGATGTCGGTCTCTCTGTCTGTCGGTCTGTCAGTCTGTCGGTCTCTCTCTCGGTCGGTCTGTCGGTCTCTCTCTCGGTCGGTCTGTCGGTCTCTCTCTCGGTCGGTCTGTCGGTCTCTCTCTCGGTCGGTCTGTCGGTCTCTCTCTCGGTCGGTCTGTCGGTCTCTCTCTCGGTCGGTCTGTCGGTCTCTCTCTCGGTCGGTCTGTCGGTCTCTCTCTCGGTCGGTCGGTCGGTCTCTCTCTCGGTCGGTCTCTCTCTCGGTCGGTCTCTCGGTCGGTCGGTCTCTCTCTCGGTCAGTCGGTCGGTCTCTTGGTCGGTCGGTCTTTCGGTCGGTCGGTCTCTCTCTCGGTCGGTCGGTCTCTCTCTCGGTCGGTCGGTCTCTCGGTCGGTCGGTCTCTCTCTCGGTCAGTCGGTCGGTCTCTCTCTCGGTCGGTCGGTCTCTCGGTCGGTCGGTCTCTCAGTCGGTCGGTCTCTCTCTCGGTCGGTCGGTCTCTCTCTCGGTCAGTCGGTCGGTCTCTCTCTCGGTCAGTCGGTCGGTCTCTCTCTCGGTCAGTCGGTCGGTCTCTCTCTCGGTCAGTCGGTCGGTCTCTCTCTCGGTCAGTCGGTCGGTCTCTCTCTCGGTCAGTCGGTCGGTCTCTCTCTCGGTCAGTCGGTCGGTCTCTCTCTCGGTCAGTCGGTCGGTCTCTCTCTCGGTCAGTCGGTCGGTCTCTCTCTCGGTCAGTCGGTCTCTCTCTCGGTCAGTCGGTCGGTCTCTCTCTCTCGGTCTCTCTCTCGGTCGGTCGGTCTCTCTCTCGGTCGGTCGGTCTCTCTCTCGGTCGGTCGGTCTCTCTCTCGGTCGGTCGGTCTCTCTCTCGGTCGGTCTCTCTCTCGGTCGGTCTCTCTCTCGGTCGGTCGGTCTCTCTCTTGGTCGGTCGGTCTCTCTCTCGGTCAGTCGGTCGGTCTCTCTCTCGGTCAGTCGGTCGGTCTCTCTCTCGGTCAGTCGGTCGGTCTCTCTCTCGGTCAGTCGGTCGGTCTCTCTCTCGGTCAGTCGGTCGGTCTCTCGGTCGGTCGGTCTCTGTCTCGGTCAGTCGGTCGGTCTCTCTCTCTCGGTCGGTCTTTCGGTCGGTCGGTCTCTCTCTCGGTCGGTCGGTCTCTCTCGGTCGGTCGGTCTCTCTCGGTCGGTCGGTCTCTCTCTCGGTCGGTCGGTCTCTCTCTCGGTCGGTCGGTCTCTCTCTCGGTCGGTCTCTCTCTCGGTCGGTCTCTCTCTCGGTCGGTCGGTCTCTCTCTCGGTCGGTTGGTCTCTCTCTCGGTCAGTCGGTCGGTCTCTCTCTCGGTCAGTCGGTCGGTCTCTCTCTCGGTCAGTCGGTCGGTCTCTCTCTCGGTCAGTCGGTCGGTCTCTCTCTCTCGGTCGGTCTTTCGGTCGGTCTCTCTCTCGGTCGGTCGGTCTCTCTCTCGGTCGGTCGATCTCTCTCTCGGTCGGTCGGTCTCTCTCTCGGTCGGTCGGTCTCTCTCTCGGTCAGTCGGTCGGTCTCTCTCTCGGTCAGTCGGTCGGTCTCTCTCTCGGTCAGTCGGTCGGTCTCTCTCTCGGTCGGTCGGTCTCTCTCTCGGTCGGTCGGTCTCTCTCTCGGTCTGTCGGTCGGTCTCTCGGTCGGTCGGTCTCTCGGTCGGTCGGTCTCTCTCTCGGTCGGTCTCTCTCTCGGTCGGTCTCTCTCTCGGTCGGTCGGTCTCTCCCTCTCTCCTTCATACTCACCGATCACCGGCGCAGCGCTGCACAGCTGACACAAAGGTCCAGCGACTTCACCAGCTTTTGAAAATGCCAGCTGCTTATTATTCCATCTCGTATTCACTGCTTCCACCACCCACCGGCGCTTATGATTGGTTGCATTCAGACGAGCCCCCACGCTGAGTGACAGCTATGTCACTGCAACCAATCACAGCCGCCGGTGGGCGGATCTATATCGTGCAGTAAAATAAATTAAAAAAAAAACTACGTGCGGTCTCCCCCAATTTTGATACCAGCCAAGGTAAAGCCACACGGCTGAAGGCTGGTATTCTCAGGATGTGGAGCCCCACGTTATGGGGAGCCCCCCAGCCTAAAAATATCAGCCAGCAGCCGCCCAGAATTGCTGCATCCATTAGATGCGACCGTCTCTGGACTGTACCCGGTTCATCCTGAATTGCCCTGGTGCGGTGGCAATCGGGGTAATAAGGAGTTAATGGCAGCCCATAGCTGCTACTAAGTCCTAGGTTATTCATTGTGGGCATCTATGAGACACCCCCCATGATTAATCTGTAAGTTAAAGAAAATAAACACATACACCCAAAAAATCCTTTATTAGGAACTAAAAACCCACCCTCTTTCACCACTTTATTAATCCCCAAACAGTCCTCAGGTCCGACGTAATCCACACGAGGTCCCACGATGCTTTCAGCTCTGCTACATCGGAAGCTGACAGCGAGCGGCCACAGACCACGACTGCTCTCTGTGAGCTGCACGCAGCAACTGAAGTGAGTCGTGCTATCAGAGATAACGTCACTCAGGTTACCCGCGGCCACTGCTGGATCCTCCAACTGTGACAGCAAGTCGCCCGAGTGACTGAAGGACTGAAGTGAGCTGCGCGATCAGCGGTGCCCTCACTCAGTTGATTTGCGGTCTCAAGTGGAGGACTCCAGCTGGCCGCGGGTAACCTGAGTTATGACACCGCTGATCGTGCGGCTCTCTTTAGTCACTCAGGAGATTTGTGGTCACCGGTGAGTCCTTCTCCGGTGACCGCAAATCAGGCCGCGGCACACAGACAGAGCCGCGCGGTGACAATGAAGTCGGGTAAAGTTCATCCGAGTTTATTTCGATCGCGCAGCTCTGTCTCGCAGCCAGCCATGCTCTATGGGGATGTAGCAGAGCCAAGTGGGATTGCACTGTCAAAAATGCATTCAAAATGCATTCAAAACTCATTCAAAATGCATGCGTTTTGGATGCATTTTTTTTTGTCAAAGGCAGTGTTTACAGTTGTTCAGTCTGCCAGAGGGTGCATTTTTTTTCTGCACTTTACAGAACGCAGCATGCACACATACCCTAAAAGTAGCAGAATACTCTGACAACATTGTTCCCAGCAGCGACCTAGGATTCAGATGTGTCAAGGCATGTTGCCCATACTGTTCTCGAATTGAGCCCATCCTACCTTCCGACTTTCTTGATTGGCGTAACGAGCACTTGAGCATTTTAGTGCTTGCTCATCACTACTCACCAAACATCTGTCTTGTAGGTGGACCCCACTAGTCTTCATTCCAGTTACACTAACAGCTCAACATTACATTGATTTGGTCAGTCATCCAGTGATATGGCCATTTTCTCAGTGTTCTAGGAGCTTTTTTCCACATAAAACCAGGCCACGTATTATTATCCTACATTATGCACCCTGTGTGGTCTAAACATGATACCGTAACCTGCTGTCTCTAGACTTGTCTCCCATTGAGTAGATCAGGTACATCGTTATTCAGAAAACTATTATTAATCTCATTGATAGCATTCCAAAGTGTTATGGTTCATTATGCTTATACTTGATGCTGAATAAATTGAGATGTTGTTAAAATTTTGTTTACACTTGTTTCATAATTTGCATATCTTGAACATGTCTATCTATACTGTGAATTGCATAATTCCATGTTATTTCCTTCTTGGTGTTACAATGCTAATGTTGAGGAATGTAGAAAGTACTTTATATTTATCTCATCAAGCACTTTGTCATAAGTTGTTCAGTTTTAAATATCCATAGTGTTGGAAGGTTTACTTTAAGACCTCATACTGACATCCGTGATATTTTTGTATGTGTGCAACAACATAGACCATTGTTCATCAGTGTTTTGGATTCGCGTTTCATCTACGTTTGGTCAGTATTTGAGTTATTGACACTTATTACTTCATTTATTTTTTCATACATGAATATCACTAACTGATTATATTGTAAAGCTTCTCATAACATTGCAGTGTTAATTACAGGCCGTATATGGATAGCATACTGATATCATCCAAGGCTTTGCAAGATTTTCACATACTGTACCCATAGACCTATTTCAATCATTTTAGTCTATGATGCAAAAAAAAAAGTGTATGTGAAGAGCTCCATAGATTACAATGGGGTTCATTTACTCTTCATGGAAACCAAAGATAAAAGACATATGTGAAAATGGACATTTGACGGAGGCCTTGGTGGCATAACAGACTAAGCTTTCAAAATTATTAAGTAATAGAATCAGTTTCTTGAGAATACTGAATTAATAACACTGCCAAGCACTACTGTATCTTTTGTCATGTTTAGTTTAAAGGACATCTGTCAACAGGTATTTGGTACCCCAACTGATAGCCGCATGATGTGGCAGCACAGACCATAATTCCAGTGATGTATCACTTATTTACTTGGTGCTGAATTTTTATTAAAAACTTGACCTGCTGTAGAAGTAGTTCTCCAAAATGCTGAGCTCTGTATAACCCCACCCACACCACTGATTGACATCTTTCTGTGTACACTGTGCGTAGCAGAAAGGTAATGGGTGGAGACAGGGATATACAGAGCTCATGAATAGTTAGACTGCTTGGTAGCAGGATTACTAATCCTTCAGTTATGATTTCCTGCTCATAAAACTGTGATTTTGTTTTTTGTTTTTGTTTTTTTTTTTAATCAAACTCAGGACCCACCTAAATCCAAGAAGAAATATTTGAAGCACTACAATTTCATTCAAGTTGTTTATTCACTTTGGATGGAAATAGAATGCACACATGGCAGAATTATAGCGCTTATTCTGAACTAAAAATCTGGTAATTTACAGGATAATTAGTGAGAGAGGCCTTCAAAAATCTCATACGTATACAAGAAAAATCAACATGGCTGTTAAAGTAGTTTCCTGGTCTAAAGTGAGAAGTCTGCAGGCACGCTATGCATCCTCCTCGTGCTTGTACTATGCGCTGTGAGGATTCACCTCTTTAGGCTAAGAACCCACTTTGCTTTTTACCTGCTTTTTCAACTGCAGCGTTTAATGCCAAAATGGATGTGTTCTGCTTTTCAAGCAAAGTCTATGGGAATTTGGGTTTCTAAACCCCACTATGCAGTTCAAACTGCAGCATTTTTGTGGCAGAAATTTGGGCAAAAACTCAGCTTTGCAGTGCAAAACGCAAATGGCAAAAACAATTGACATGTCAAAGCTGAGTTTTTACCCAAAAATAGTGGGGTTTAGAAATCCAAATTCCCATAGACTAAGCTTGAAAAGCAGAACACATCCATTTTGGCATTAAACGCTGCAGTTGAAAAAGCAGGTAAAAAGCAAAGTGGGGTCTTAGCCTTATGAGCTGGGAACGTCGGTCATATGACCGCAAATGTACGATCTTCATGTTCCTGTCCAGAACCCAAATAGTTTGCATCCTCACTCAATACAAGTGTATTGAGTGGGCGCATCAGACTAATGGGTGTGGCCAGCCAGTGGGCGCAGCCTTGCTCAATTCATTCATGTGGAGTGTGGCCCCACCTACTAGTTGGGTTATGCCATGGAACATGAATATAGCTCGATTGTGGTCATGTGACCACCATTTGTGGCTCAGAAACCGCCAAATCCTCATAGCGCCAAATCCTCACAGCGCACTGAGAGGATTCCTAAGTTTTCAGTCACATAGTGACTTCAGGATTATTACTTCAGATTGGACAAGTCCAAAATGCTGTGGATTCTAATTTGCCAGTTGTCAGTTGCCACACATTTTTTATGCATTTCACCCTTTGCAGAGCATCAGACAAAACTTGTAAGTGTGATTTTAATAATGAATTTCATTGCAAATCTGCTGCAGAAAGACTAAGCATGCCAAGCAGCTACCAGAAAAGGCTAGTCAGGTTTTCAAGATTTACCAATAATGTTTTATAATTCAGTGTTTTGTTTACAGTTTGTATGAACTTTTTGTGTTTTTCGGCATTTTTATTTTGTAGTTACTTGGAAGAAGCTGTAATGCATCTTGATCATAGTGACCCTGTGACGAGAGATCACTTGGGAAATATCATCAGTCAAGTGCGGCAGAAACTGTTCCAGTTCTTGCAAGTGGAGTCTCATACCTCTTTACATAAGGCGGCAAGACGACTAATGATTATGCTTCAGGGGCTAGTCTCCTCTGTTAATTAGACTCCTTCCTATGTACAGTCTTTCAACAACTCATCTGATTTGTAAAAAAAAGATTTTTTTTTTTATAATAAACTGTACTTGTTTATACATTACACAGCATACAGTGGAGGGAAATTCCTTGTGATTGTAGCAAAAATAAGCCACAAATTCAGTCTTGATTGAATATCTTTATTGGCTGAATTTTAAAATGTTTATATTCCCTTTATTGTAAAATTGCAGTACAGCTTACCGTATTTAGATGTGTTTTTAGATCATGTGAAATGTACAGTATATCTAATAAATTTTCTTTTTCGCACCTGAACAATCTTCATTGTGTGGTAAAATGACTTGGAAATTGAATCTCCTCGTTAGCATGATTATGGTGTTATCAACCGTGTCCATTTTTTTTATTTTATTTTAGTGGTGATAAAAGAAAATCAGAAATTAAAAAAAAAAAAAAATTCTGGCCTTTTCCATAACTTTCATTTTTTGGTCGATAGAGCTGTGAGAGAGCTTACTTTTTGCTAAGAGAGGGGTTTGTTTTTATGCCATTCAAGGATATTTGTGACATTTTGATTGGCAGGCACGGTACTGCTTAAGGAACGTGCCTCTGACTGTGGAGCCCACCTGACCAATGCTAAAGGAAGCAAGGGTCGTGCCCATGTCCCCTCTTTCCTCCACTCCCTACGTGAGCCATTTATTGGGATGCCCAGCTGACCAACAGGATCACAGGGGAAAGGGGGGTCCAGCCACACCTACAGGGGTTAAATTCAGTGCCCGGGGTCAGTGATTTCCTCTTTCCCTCCGGCTGCCCCACTAGAAGCTTTTGTCTCCTTTTGTTCCTGAGGACCCCATGGAGGCTATTGTCATGGCTGACCCCCTGATGGGGGCCCTGAGGCGGAGAGCGGCACAGGAAGGTGAGCACTGGCTCCAAGCCCTTATTACTGGCCTCAGCGCTCCCCTCCCTGCGCCCTCTCCGGCTCCTCAGGGAATACTATCCATCCCTGGGACTCCGTCCACCACAGCCCCTCCTGACCTCCCCATAGATCAGGCTACACAGGCCTCAGCCTCACTGGCCCCCACCACATCCCCTCCTGACCTTCCCATAGATCAGGGTACACAGGCCTCAGCCTCACTGGCCCCCACCACATCCCCTCCTGACCTCCCCATAGATCAGCATGCACAGTCATCCTTATTCCCCCCAGCAGCCCCTCCTGACCTCCCCATAGTTCAGCCTGAGTGCTCGCTAGTCTCCCACACAAAACACACTCCAGCACCTCCCCCGGGATCCCATCCACATATCCTACATCCTTCCAGCCAGTCGCCAGCCTCCTGCACACGCAGCCTGCAGCGTGGCCTTCAGCCCAAACCAAGCCAAGGGAGCTGCCGGCCCAGGGAGGCAGACGCTCCAAGCGCTGCTCTCGCCCCCCACAGCACCTCCGGGTCACCGGTGAACCCCAGCATCACCGGCGCCGGACAGGACAAGCAGTGCCCCACGTGGAAGCGCCCCGCACCCTCCATAGATCCAGAGCCAGGAGACAAGTCACCGCCTCCTCTTCCAGGCCTAGCATCCTGGCTCCGCCCACCATGCAGCATCATTCCCGGGCACTGCCCACTCCCCTGTTGCAATGCCAGCAGGCGAGCACCTCCCCTGCTACAGGCTCCGCCCCTCCGGCAGGCTCCGGTGTGATGCCTACACAGGAAGCGGAGATCACCAGTGTGCTGGCTACAGCTGCGGGTTGCTCTGCTCGGTCTCCAATGACCGATGAGAGCTTCCTGTATCAGGGCTATAACGTTACACAGAGTGACCGTGCACCAATCACCACTGACACACACAACACCCTCACTAACAGCCCCTCCTCACACAGCCCTTAACAGACATACAATGCCCCCATACTACCACTCATGCCCACCAGCAATGCTCAGTACACCAGTAATCACATAATGCCCACTAACTCTCCCCAATCAGTGCACATCCCAATATTAACCAGCGGAAACCACTTAGTTACTGCCCATAACCCGCCCTGCGAAACAATTAGTACACGTTATAATGTCCCCTTGGTCGCCCCCCAGCGCACCCATAACCACAGCAGGCATAGGCATAGGCGCGGCAGGTCCTCCCCAACCTCCTCCGACGAATCCCGACGCTATTCCCCACCTCCCTCGAAAAGGCAATCCCCACATTACCACCGGAGACACAGCTCCCATAGGAGCCGCCACAGATCACGGTCCTCTAGACGGCGTTCCCCGTCATCATCACAATGGCTTGACACTTTCGAGAGTCCCGATAGACAAGCCCGGCCTCTCGACAGACGCCAGCTGTCACGAGCTGCATCCATGGCTGTCAGCCAGGGAGACCGGTCATCTCCCAGGGCGTCCGGCGAAATTTACCAGACCATCATCCAAGCAGGAGTTCCTTCATCACCACGAGTCGCTCCTCTAGCCATCATCCCAGCGGGAGCCGGAGTCCCTCCATCACCTGGAGTCGCTCCTCCGTCCGTCAATCGAGTGGGAGCCGGAGTCCCTCCATCACCTGGAGTCGCTCCTCCGTCCATCAATCGAGTGGGAGCCGGAGTCTTTCCATCACATGGAGTCGCTCTTCTTGCATCACACAGCGGTGAGTTCTCCGAGGCCATTGCTCTCGACACTGTACATAATATCGAGCATAACACTGCAGGGAACGAGGTAGCGTCAACCATTAAGGCATTAATTCAACAGCTGATGCGCTCTAGCGCTACACCAGAAGATAAAGCAACACCTCAGCTAGCGAGCCTTCACAAGGACGCGTTCTTATGCGGTATTAGCCCCCTAGGTGCCCACGTAGATCAAGAGACAAGAGACAAAATTTGGAATAATGACTATATTGACATATGGCCCTTTTTATCTCCCGACCAACTGATGATAGATAAAGAAAGGAGGACAAACGACCGTTCATACGACAGAAATAGACCGAAAGTAGCGCAGACGATGAATAATTGGCTACAAGCTTTCGCAGTCTTAGGCTGTATTATGGGCCAGAAGCATCCGGAACGCTGATCCGAGCTATATATATATATATATATATATATATATATATATATATCAGGATCTGATATATAACTCATACAAGGCCCATCGTGGATCAGCCTGGCGGCGGTATGACGAGGAGTTCCGCAGGCGGCTGGCCCTGCAACCCAGCCTAGGCTGGGGAGTTAAAGCGACAGACGTATGGTTACGTCTAATGCTGTCACAGAAGCAGCCCCCCTTTTCATCTACGACCACTAGCTACCCCGCAGCCCAACACTCAGTGGTCGTACGAAAAAACGGGCCCTGCTGGCTATTTAATGAGGAAAATTGCCGTTTCCATGCGTCGTGCAGATATTGACACGACTGCTCCGCTTGTGGAGGACGACACCCAACGGTAAGGTGTACCCGTCCAGAAAACAGGGTGCCCACAAGGCAGAACCCCGGTGAGCGTAACCGCAATGGCCCCCTGGTTAAACCTCTACCCTTATAAAGAAGCTGCAAGGCAATTGCACTCTGGCTTTACACACGGTTTCATTATCCCCTTCAAACTTAGTAGAACACCAACCCTGGCGAATAACTTAAAATCCGCTCGCGAATTCCCCGACATCTTGCACCTAAAAATTCAAAACAAGGTTAAACTAGGCCGAATGGTAGGCCCCTTTCTATCAATTCCTTTTCAAAATATCAGGATCTCCCCGTTAGGTATTATCCCAAGAAAGGAACCCGGGAAGTATCGGCTAATCCATCATCTGTCCCACCCAAAAGGCGCTTCAGTTAACGACGGGATCCCCCCAGAAGAAGCATCGGTAACATACGTGTCTTTTGACAAAGCAGTAGAATTGGTCCGTGCAGCGGGGCCTGGTGCCCTGCCAGCTAAATGTGACATAGAGGCGGCTTTCTGCCTATTTACCCGTGCATCCCGAATGCTTCCACCTGCTAGGCTGCAAGGTGAACGAACACTATTAATATGATATGTGTCTGCCAATGGGATGTTCCATTTCATGTCACTACTTTGAGCTGTTCAGTTCGTTCCTTGACTGGGTAGTCCGTTACGAAACAGGCAGTAATTCCCTGATCCATTACCTCGACGATTTTTTATTTGTCGGCACTCTAAACTCTGCTCCCTCCTCCTCACAAAATTTAAATTTATAGCTCCGTGCTTCGGCGTCCCGCTATCACCCGAAAAAACAGTCGGCCCCTGTAACGTTTTGTCTTTCCTCGGCATTGAGATAGACCCTAACGTAATGGTTTTTCGCCTGCCAGCAGAAAAAATTCAGAGAACACTGCATATGCTGGAGGGTTTCAGCGAGGCGAAAAAGGTTACCCTCTAGCAGATGCAATCCTTGCTGGGTCTGCTGACATTCGCCAGCCGCATAATGCCGGTCAGCAGGGCCTTCTCTCGGAGATTATCACTAGCAACAAAGAGCATTTCCCAACCAGGCCATAGAATCAGGCTCACTCGCTCGCTGAAGGCAGACTTACTAGTCTCGAAGACATTCCTTCAATCCTTCAATGGCCATACCTGCGTCATGGCTAAAGAGACGTCGAGCATGGACCTAGGGCTCACGGTAGGAGGATGTAATAAAAAGAGTTTTGCGGCAATTGACAAGGACCAGTGGTGTACCGGCAGCTGGCCGGATCTGTGGGCCACATCAAGCTGGGGGAGTGATCCAGCCCTGCTAGAAATTTTCACAATAGTATTGTACGTGGAGTTATGGGGTCATCAGCTGGAAAACTCGAACATTCGATTTCCAACAAAAAATCCGATAACGGCAAAGAGCTTAAATCACATGTCGTCTGCGTTGCTGCCCTTACTGGCTCTGTTGCGCAGGCTTGCATTTCTATGCCTGAGACACAACATCTGGTGCCAAGCTCGACTAACGGCGGACATAGACGATAATCTTGTTAACTCTCTTTTATGTTCCGATTGGCAGGCCTTCACAGACCATTTCCCAAAGGTGCATCCAGCAGGTATCCCGTGTCCTCCATCCCTATGGGACACAGTAGCCAATCACTGATGCCTTTAATCCGTGCCTCCGTTAACACCGGCTCCCTGGCAGGTCTATGGTAAGGCTTGGGAGGAGTGGTGTTCACTAATCCAAGGTAGGCCCGTTCATAACTGCGACCGCGCAAGAAGCGAAGTGACGACGGAATTTTTGCTTCAGCTCAAAGAACAAGGGGCGTCGGGCACGTCGGCACAACGGCATTTATCGGGGATAGCCTTCTTTTTTCAGCTAGCAGGGTGGGTGGACGTGACGAAGTTCTTTTTCATTAAGCAAGCCATTAAAGGCTGGAAAAGGCTTCAACCGAGTCAGGAATGTCGTCGCCCCATGTCATTGAAATTACTACGTGACATGATTGCAATATTCCCCTCAGTATGCAAGTCTCCATACGAGGTGACCCTTATATCAGCAGCCTTGGCTATCGTTTTTTTCGGCGCGCTGCGCATCGGTGAATTGTTACCACGCTCAAAAACAGCATCTGAAGACTGTTTACTCAATGAGGATTTAGTCATATGCAGCAACGCCCTGCGCATTCGCATGCGTAAATCAAAATGCGACCCCACCGCGAGGGGCACGTGGGTCCTGGTTAACTCAACAGATGGCCCAGAATGCCCACTAAAAATAGTCAAACACTACGCGCTGATAAGACACGCAAGCAGATTTTTTCTTTCCCATACGGACAGGTCCCCTCTTACCAAGTATCAATTTCAAGCAAAGTATAATCAGTGGTTAGCGAAAGCTGGGGAGAATCCGAAGGAATACAGGACCCATTCCTTCCGAATCGGGGCAGCCACTGAGGTAGCTAGGGCTGGAGTAACGGAGGCTGAAGTGCAGAGAATGGGTCGATGGAAGTCCGCTTGCTTTGCCAGATATATAAGACCGGATTTGCTGAAATAACACGTTTATCTATTACAGGCGATTGCAGACCGGCAGTCTGGGTAGTTGGTCATTCTTATATTTACTGGTAACAATAGCAAAAACCTTAATGGAGTCCCCCTGGCAAGAGAGCAATAGATAGCAGATGGGGTCAAAACAAGGATACAAAACTCCTAAAACATAACATTTATTAGATATGCAGATAAAAGGTGGACTGCCACCATAAAAGAATAAAAAATGTTTGTCAGGGGCTGCAGAATGTACAATATCAGCCTCCAAACAAATCATGCAAGGCACACACTACAGGAGGTATGAATACAAGTCACACTCAAACCTGCATTGATAGTCACAGCTAGGATGGTCGCTTCATCAGGATCAAACATTTGTTCGCAACCATTAAAACAGAAAAAACGGCCTTACCGTATTTTTCTAGGGCATAAGACGATATGGCTCAAAATCAGGTGACCTCATATAGGTCCTACACAAATACCTTCACTTGGCTCGAACCATACCAAAGTACCTCCCGACGCGTTTCAAGGAATAATCATCAGGGGAGTCTTCTTAGGGTACAAGTCGTCATATCAGTAATAATAACTGGACTGATAGACAGTCAAAATTGCCCCATGGACGGACTGTAGAATGAAAATCATAGATTACAGCCCATCCAATCAAACGAACATGAGGAATAGCATCATACGCCAAGCTGCTTACCCCAAATAACGTCCAGCAAGGAAGAACGCCAAGCTGCAGGTGCCGCGCCGGTTAATTTGAAAAACCGCGCTTCTTATAGGGGCCGCGCATGCGCGGTAAGTCCACCGCAGCGTCGTGACGTCAGTCCCAGCATACACCGTGCCGGAAACCGCGACGTCACAATCATGCCCGTCGGCCGCATCAACAGACATGCGCCGCCGACGTCATAGACAGGAGCCTGGAACGCAAGCCGATAGTCGGAATAAAACCGGAAGTGTACGGTAAACAGTTGCTTATTAACCAGGCTACGTCTACATAAAATTACAACAACAAGGTATTAATCCTTGTGTTCAGTAAAGGTGCACAGGGCCTACACGATCACAGGATCTTCCAAGACACACTAAAGATACCAATTCAGACAGAAAGGCCAATTGATTCATTCTTATATTTACTGGGCAGCTAAAAGAGCCAAGATTCGACCAGGAGGAAAGAACCTTGGCTTCAGAAACGTTGAGGTCAATTGGAGAGGCATCAGAGGGTTAAGATAGCAACAAGTTTTCCCGGAGATGGTGGACATCTCCAGGTCGGCCACGGGGCCGTTGGTATTGGTTATACATGCTGGTGGCAATGATTTGGTCGAACTACTAACTGTGATGAAGACGGACATCGAACGTTTGACCTACCTCTTCCCGGATACAGTATGGGTGGGGGTCAGAGATAGTACCACGAGCGGTATGGCATGGAGCAAAAAATGCAAACGGCATAGAGTGGTCACAGAGAAAGATCAATGCGAGAATGGCAAAATTCATGAGAGAAAGATGTGGTATTTTGGTGCGTCACCAGCAGTTGGAAGGCGATAACTCTGCACTGTTGAGAGCAGACGGAGTGCACCTTACGGACATTGGTCAAGACATTTTGTTGTCCGGGATACAGGACGGCGTGGATCAGGCCCTGAAGGTGATGGGTGGGGTCGGAGTCCTGTGTAGGTGGTATGCATGATCCTCCGTGGTGGAAAAGGCAGAGAGGGGCCAAGGTCGTAACCGCTCGTTGGCTGCTCGCCAGTCGGTCGCAGACAAGGTTGCAGTGACGCGCTCGTAATGACATGGAAGGCCCCTTCTCTACGTATGAACTTAATAAACTGTGACCGACCTGTTTTCACCCCATCCAGGCCTGTCCGCGTTTTCATTTGGGGACTGGTGGGAAGAGGGGAGGGCACCGCTTCAGACATATGGGTCTCCACAGTCTGGCAGGTACGGTACTGCTTAAGGAACGTGCCTCTGACTGTGGAGCCCACCTGACCAATGCTAAAGGAAGCAAGGGTCATGCCCATATCCCCTCTTTCCTCCACTCCCTACGTGAGCCACTAATTGTGATGCCCAGCTGACCAACAGGATCACACGGGAAAGGGGGGTCCAGCCACATCTACAGGGGTTAAATTCAGTGCCCGGGGTCAGTGATTTCCTCTTTCCCTCCGGCTGCCCCACTAGAAACTTTTGTCCCACCCTCCCTCCCTTATATTCTCAGCACCCTCTTATTAGTTCTATTGTTTTCTTACCAGAATAATTGTATGTTAACTAAATATAGATGCAACCCTTGTATTTGAAATTACGTCACAGCGGAAAAGGCGGAGAGGGGCCAAGGTCGTAACCGCTCATTGGCTGCTCGCCAGTCGGTCGCAGACAAGGTTGCGGCGACGAGCTCGTAATGACATGGAAGGCCCCTTCTCTACATATGAACGTAATAAACTGTGACCGACCTGTTTTCACCCCATCTAGGCCTGTCCGCGTTTTCATTTGGGGACTGGTGGGAAGAGGGGAGGACACCACTTCAGACATATGGGTCTCCACAGTCTACTTCTTACATTTTATTGCAGTGTTAACAATTATATGTAAAGGGGGTGTTGCATACCAAACTATATATAACCCTTAAAAACACGTACTTTATTAATAATAATTAAAATCCACACCCTTTGTGCAAATTATTTCATAAGGGAAAAATAAAGGGAGGAGAATAAGATACTCGCCCTTTACAGTAACCCTCCCTCCTGTCCACTACCTACCGCGGGGGTTGGCACCCTGATACCTGCGAAAAATGGCGCCCCCACTCGACGGTGGCTGTCCCTGATATGACCCTCAATGAACCCTCAACAAAGTGATGAAAAATAGATAGGGTTAACAGCTCATACACAGGGTACAGACATTCACAGTGGACAGAAAAAATGGAACAGCTGCACATGAACCTCAGGTTAAAGACCAACATCAAATGCCACTGGTGGTTCTGGGGGCAGTAGTACAGACCGATGAACAAATCCAATGTACTGAATATGAGATACCACTTGTGCCTCCAAAAGCAAAAGCACAATGGATATGTGGCCCTATAAAGCCACAAACACCCTTGGATACCACAAAACAATTGTATACACCTGATATCCAAGATCACTCCTTGGTATGCCTAATGAGTGGAAGACAATATGGTGTATAGTGCAAAAACAATGTGCAGGCTTATGAGCAGATTCTGGCCTCAGATGCCATCATACTAAACAGCCAGTCTGCCCATATACGGAATAAAACATACCAAGTGTGATATAATGAATCAACCAGTATTGGTCATACAGGTTAGTCAATGACTTATCTGTAAGGTGGGTTCATGTGCGCTTCCCAAATTAGCCCCAATAACGCCTCTACGCGTTTCTCCAGACTTGGATCATCAGGAGGCTTGATGTCAGGCTTGCCAGTTGGTTTCAGGATAGCATGATGTCAGGATAAGGGAGGAGATCCGATGCACCTGGATCTCCTCTTAAACCATGCCAGTAATGAACCACCCCCACCCCCAGCCAATCAGCCCACCCTCCCCGCCCACAACCCAACACACCCCCATCCACGATAAGCCAAACCCTCGTAAACATTGCTGATCAGGTCTTAAGATCTTTAACATAATGTGTGCAGGTACAGAAGAGGTTACCTCCAGTATCCCGTTCATGTAATTCGTCCTACTGGGTCACATTTGATGTGTCTCCAGGGACGCTCCTCTGATGTATTCCACGGTGAAACGCAGCTTGCGTTCCACACGCAGATCGCAGGGCGGAACCGGAAGTGTCGTCACGGAACGTCACCCGGAAACGACGTCACAAAGCGATAACCGGAAGTGACGTCGCACGGGTGTCCGAGGCCGATTGGGTAAACAAGGATCAACAAAGAGGATGAAGGGATTCTCTCAGCCACTCCCCCACCGTGACACCACCGATAGACTATCGGGGGGGGGGGGAAGGAGTATGGATATATTAACCCCCAAAAACAACGAGCATCTAGATCCCATAAAGCATAACCCCGTGCAACTTAAGGGGTCGCCCTGCATGATCCATAACGGTTCTCTCATAGACACACATTTAAGTTATAATGATTTCAGCCCAGGTCTATTATTGGTGGCCATACTATGTGCACATAGCAGTCTTCTCAAAGAGACATACTTGGGCTGTGATGATAACAGCCCAAGTCTCTCACCGATAGCAATACGTTGTACAACCAATTAGACACCGCCAAACAGATAGTCCAGACCGGGACAAAACCAATAACAATGAAAGGGGAACGGGATGGCAAAGAGAAGGGGTGCGTGCAGGAAGAGGGAAGGATGGTGGGGGGCTGGGAGGCGAGGGAAGGGGGGGGCCCATCTCAGCATCAATCTATAACTTGCCATATGTAAAGCAATGTATGATATATCAAATTTACCTCCCTATAGCGGGATTCTAGCCAGCAGACTCCAGGTACCATATAACCAACCCCAGGGATCAAAGAAAACAGGCATATGATATTTGCTCGTTTAGACCCCCAGGTTGTACAGACTCCATTCTGAAGATCCACTCACATTCTTTTCTTAACAGGATCTTGTCATAATCACCACCTCTGGGATTCTTCTTCACCACCTCCAAAACCTGAAATCTTACTTCATGAATGTTACCCCCATGATGACAATTCATGTGCCTACCTAGGGAGGTGTCCCGTTGATTACGCACATCACCGAGGTGTTCTCCAACCCTCCTTCGCAACTCTCTCCTCGTCTTACCCACATAATCCATGGGGCATGTGCAAGTGGCCACATACACCACTCCCATCGTCTTACAGTTGGCGAAGGACCTTAGGAAAAATTCCTTCCCGTTCTTTGAGCTCCTGGTGGACTTAGCAGGGCTCATTACGTTGCAGTAGGAACAATCACCACACCTATAGAAACCACATATGCCTCTATCTAGCCATGTACCGGGGGGTTTTGGTCTGGTGTAACAACTGTGGACCAATCTGTCCCGAAGGGACCTCCCCTTCCTGTACGTGATGCTCGGTCTCTGTGAGATCATATGTCTAAGATCAGGATCCAGAGTAAGGATGTCCCAATGTTTATAGAGCACCCTACGGACCCGCTCGCTCTGGCAGTCGAAAGTCCCAATCAGTCTAGTTATGTCATCCTCCTCTTTCATCTTCCTACCACAGCCGTGCAGGAGTACTGTCCTATCTTGTTTTTCTGCATGGTCCCTAGCCCGATGTAATACCCCAGGAGGGTAACCTCTGTCTACAAAGTGTCTGGTCATATCCTTCGCCTGAGATTGTTATGCCTCCATCGTTGAGCAATTGCGTCTCAGATGAAGGTATTGACCCTTGGGAATGCCATTCCTTAAAGGGAGTGGGTGATGACTGTCCCACCTCAAGATATTGTTGGTTGACGTGGGTTTGCGATATGTGCTGGTGGAGAGAGCGCCATCTGGTTCTTTTTCAATAATCACATCTAAAAAAGGGAGCGCCTTAGTGTCCACCTCACTCGTGAAGTGAAGATTAAGCTCATTCACGTTGAGCAGCTCTACAAACCTCACAAATAATTCGTTGGACCCTGACCACAAGACAAAAACGTCATCTATATACCTTGACCATAATAATATATGTGGTTGCCACCAGTGGTCCCCATCCGTAAAGACGACGGTTTCTTCCCACCAGCCCAGGAAGAGGTTAGCATACGAGGGAGCACAAGGGCTCCCCATAGCTGTCCCCCTGAGCTGGTGGAAGTACTTACCGTCAAATTTAAAGAGGTTATGATGTAATACGAACTCCAACAATTTCAATAGGAACCGATTATGATCACGATATTCCCTCGTTCTTGTATTCAGATAATATTCGGTTGCTTTCAAACCTAATGTGTGAGGTATGTTGCTATAAAGGGCCTCAACGTCAATCGAGGCCAGAAGGACGTCCTCTCCAACCGTGATGCCGTCCAACTTCCCCAATAGATCCGCTGTATCTCGTGTATAAGATGGAAGTGAGATGACAAAGGGACGTAAAACCTCATCGATATATATACCACTATTCTGGGTAAATGAGTTCACACCTGATACGATAGGACGGCCCTTCAACACCTCCAGCCCTTTGTGAACCTTTGGCAAGGTGTAGAATGTCGGCATAACTGGGCAAGCGGGTTTCAAAAAATCATATTCATTGCTGCTCAGCAGACCACTACTCCTTGCCTCCTCTAGTATGTTAAGTAAAGATGTACTGTACCTATCAAGAGGATTGGAGGTGAACACTTCATATGTGTATTTGTCATTCAGTACACGATGGCACATTTCAAGGTATTTTTCATGACTCAGTATCACGAGATTCCCTCCCTTATCAGAAGGCTTTATTATTAGATTTTCATTCTTTTCCAGATCTTGCAATGCCATGAACTCATCATCAGTAAGATTGCGATCAAGGCCATCATTTCTGCGGGGGATCTTTTTAAGGTCCCTTTCCACAAGGTTTAAAAAGAGATCAATATTGGTGGTATCACCTTGTGGGGGCATCCTCGTACTCCTGGCTTTTAATTTAGTGAAGGGACCGCGTCCATTGCTATTGACACTGTCCTGCTCTTGAAGGAGTCCCATGAGGGACCGAAATCCCTCAATGTCATCATCAGATAAACCCAACCTCCTGCAGCTCTCTCTATCATTATTGAGAAAAAATTTTCTCCATTTTAATTTTCTTCCAAAGAGCTGTATATCCTTAACCCAGTGGAAGCAGTTATAATCATTCGTAGGCACGAATGAGAGACCCTTTCTCAAGATGTTATACTGCTCTTCATTCGGAGTAAAGTTGGATAAATTGATAATTTGGCTCCTGTTTAGCCCTCCACTCTGTTGTATCCGCCCCACCGTTAGTTCACCCGGTTCCTTAATTGGTAGACCCGGGAGATCCCCTGCTCTAAAAAAGATGGTGCCTTGGTGCCCCCTGATACTGCAGAAGTAGATGTATGTGAACATCCAGATTCCTGTCCATAGGATCTCGTGTTTATGGGATCTCTTGTGGGATAGAAATTCTTTCCTCCTCGTCTCCATCTTCTATTCTGCCGTCTACCTCTATTGTTAAATCGAGCCTCCCCTCCTGCCCTCTCGGTATCCGACGCCTCCTGATCTGAAGAGGAGATATCAGTATCTCTTTGGACCGGACCCGTGAAGTTGTAAGCCTGGTTGTAAGCCTTCTGATAAGGGAGGGAACCTCGTGATACTGAGTCATGAAAAATACCTTGAAATGTGCCATCGTGTACTGAATGACAAATACACATATGAAGTGTTCACCTCCAATCCTCTTGATAGGTACAGTACATCTTTACTTAACATACTAGAGGAGGCAAGGAGTAGTGGTCTGCTGAGCAGCAATGAATATGATTTTTTGAAACCCGCTTGCCCAGTTATGCCGACATTCTACACCTTGCCAAAGGTTCACAAAGGGCTGGAGGTGTTGAAGGGCCGTCCTATCGTATCAGGTGTGAACTCATTTACCCAGAATAGTGGTATATATATCGATGAGGTTTTACGTCCCTTTGTCATCTCACTTCCATCTTATACACGAGATACAGCGGATCTATTGGGGAAGTTGGACGGCATCACGGTTGGAGAGGACGTCCTTCTGGCCTCGATTGACGTTGAGGCCCTTTATAGCAACATACCTCACACATTAGGTTTGAAAGCAACCGAATATTATCTGAATACAAGAACGAGGGAATATCGTGATCATAATCGGTTCCTATTGAAATTGTTGGAGTTCGTATTACATCATAACCTCTTTAAATTCGACGGTCAGTACTTCCACCAGCTCAGGGGGACAGCTATGGGGAGCCCTTGTGCTCCCTCGTATGCTAACCTCTTCCTGGGCTGGTGGGAAGAAACCGTCGTCTTTACGGATGGGGACCACTGGTGGCAACCACATATATTATTATGGTCAAGGTATATAGATGACGTTTTTGTCTTGTGGTCAGGGTCCAACGAATTATTTGTGAGGTTTGTAGAGCTGCTCAACGTGAATGAGCTTAATCTTCACTTCACGAGTGAGGTGGACACTAAGGCGCTCCCTTTTTTAGATGTGATTATTGAAAAAGAACCAGATGGCGCTCTCTCCACCAGCACATATCGCAAACCCACGTCAACCAACAATATCTTGAGGTGGGACAGTCATCACCCACTCCCTTTAAGGAATGGCATTCCCAAGGGTCAATACCTTCGTCTGAGACGCAATTGCTCAACGATGGAGGCATATCAATCTCAGGCGAAGGATATGACCAGACGCTTTGTAGACAGAGGTTACCCTCCTGGGGTATTACATCGGGCTAGGGACCATGCAGAAAAACAAGATAGGACAGTACTCCTGCACGGCTGTGGTAGGAAGATGAAAGAGGAGGATGACATAACTAGACTGATTGGGACTTTCGACTGCCAGAGCGAGCGGGTCCGTAGGGTGCTCTATAAACATTGGGACATCCTTACTCTGGATCCTGATCTTAGACATATGATCTCACAGAGACCGAGCATCACGTACAGGAAGGGGAGGTCCCTTCGGGACAGATTGGTCCACAGTTGTTACACCAGACCAAAACCCCCCGGTACATGGCTAGATAGAGGCATATGTGGTTTCTATAGGTGTGGTGATTGTTCCTACTGCAACGTAATGAGCCCTGCTAAGTCCACCAGGAGCTCAAAGAACGGGAAGGAATTTTTCCTAAGGTCCTTCGCCAACTGTAAGACGATGGGAGTGGTGTATGTGGCCACTTGCACATGCCCCATGGATTATGTGGGTAAGACGAGGAAAGAGTTGCGAAGGAGGGTTGGAGAACACCTCGGTGATGTGCGTAATCAACGGGACACCTCCCTAGGTAGGCACATGAATTGTCATTATGGGGGTAACATTCATGAAGTAAGATTTCAGGTTTTGGAGGTGGTGAAGAAAAATCCCAGAGGTGGTGATTATGACAAGATCCTGTTAAGAAAAGAATGTGAGTGGATCTTCAGAATGGAGTCTGTACAACCTGGGGGTCTAAACGAGCAAATATCATATGCCTGTTTTCTTTGATCCCTGGGGTTGGTTATATGGTACCTGGAGTCTGCTGGCTAGAATCCCGCTATAGGGAGGTAAATTTGATATATCATACATTGCTTTACATATGGCAAGTTATAGATTGATGCTGAGATGGGCCCCCCCCTTCCCTCGCCTCCCAGCCCCCCACCATCCTTCCCTCTTCCTGCACGCACCCCTTCTCTTTGCCATCCCGTTCCCCTTTCATTGTTATTGGTTTTGTCCCGGTCTGGACTATCTGTTTGGCGGTGTCTAATTGGTTGTACAACGTATTGCTATCGGTGAGAGACTTGGGCTGTTATCATCACAGCCCAAGTATGTCTCTTTGAGAAGACTGCTATGTGCACATAGTATGGCCACCAATAATAGACCTGGGCTGAAATCATTATAACTTAAATGTGTGTCTATGAGAGAACCGTTATGGATCATGCAGGGCGACCCCTTAAGTTGCACGGGGTTATGCTTTATGGGATCTAGATGCTCGTTGTTTTTGGGGGTTAATATATCCATACTCCTTCCCCCCCCCCCGATAGTCTATCGGTGGTGTCACGGTGGGGGAGTGGCTGAGAGAATCCCTTCATCCTCTTTGTTGATCCTTGTTTACCCAATCGGCCTCGGACACCCGCGCGACGTCACTTCCGGTTATCGCTTTGTGACGTCGTTTCCGGGTGACGTTCCGTGACGACACTTCCGGTTCCGCCCTGCGATCTGCGTGTGGAACGCAAGCTGCGTTTCACCGTGGAATACATCAGAGTTGCGTCCCTGGAGACACATCAAATGTGACCCAGTAGGACGAATTACATGAACGGGATATTGGAGGTAACCTCTTCTGTACCTGCACACATTATGTTAAAGATCTTAAGACCTGATCAGCAATGTTTACGAGGGTTTGGCTTATCGTGGATGGGGGTGTGTTGGGTTGTGGGCGGGGAGGGTGGGCTGATTGGCTGGGGGTGGGGGTGGTTCATTACTGGCATGGTTTAAGAGGAGATCCAGGTGCATCGGATCTCCTCCCTTATCCTGACATCATGCTATCCTGAAACCAACTGGCAAGCCTGACATCAAGCCTCCTGATGATCCAAGTCTGGAGAAACGCGTAGAGGCGTTATTGGGGCTAATTTGGGAAGCGCACATGAACCCACCTTACAGATAAGTCATTGACTAACCTGTATGACCAATACTGGTTGATTCATTATATCACACTTGGTATGTTTTATTCCATATATGGGCAGACTGGCTGTTTAGTATGATGGCATCTGAGGCCAGAATCTGCTCATAAGCCTGCACATTGTTTTTGCACTATACACCATATTGTCTTCCACTCATTAGGCATACCAAGGAGTGATCTTGGATATCAGGTGTATACAATTGTTTTGTGGTATCCAAGGGTGTTTGGGGCTTTATAGGGCCACATATCCATTGTGCTTTTGCTTTTGGAGGCACAAGGGGTATCTCATATTCAGTACATTGGATTTGTTCATCGGTCTGTACTACTGCCCCCAGAACCACCAGTGGCATTTGATGTTGGTCTTTAACCTGAGGTTCATGTGCAGCTGTTCCATTTTTTCTGTCCACTGTGAATGTCTGTACCCTGTGTATGAGCTGTTAACCCTATCTATTTTTCATCACTTTGTTGAGGGTTCATTGAGGGTCATATCAGGGACAGCCACCGTCGAGTGGGGGCGCCATTTTTCGCAGGTATCAGGGTGCCAACCCCCGCGGTAGGTAGTGGACAGGAGGGAGGGTTACTGTAAAGGGCGAGTATCTTATTCTCCTCCCTTTATTTTTCCCTTATGAAATAATTTGCACAAAGGGTGTGGATTTTAATTATTATTAATAAAGTACGTGTTTTTAAGGGTTATATATATTTTATTGCAGTGTTGCAGCAACCAAAAAAAGAAAACGCATGTGTATTTTTTTTTTTCCATTAGCTTTTCTTTTATTGAAGGAAAAGTGTTGTTGATTTGACCTTTATGTTTTTTTGTTTTACTTTTCACTGCCTTTATTATAAAAATAATAGATCTTCTTTGAAGCCCAACCAGGCCCGGACTGACAGGCGGGAGGGGCGGGACTTCTCCTGGTGGGCTGGCCGGTGGAGGAGTGGGGGGGCCGCCCCCCGCCTCTCCCGCACTGCCTGCTGTTTAAAATTATTTTGTGGCTGCCGCCGGCCGCCACTATAGCGGCGGGGTCCGGTGAGCAGCCCCCGCCGCCAATTTTCAATGCTGCTGGCCGCCGCCGCCACCAGGCGTTTCTGACGTGCGGCAGAGTAGAAGTGCTCTAGCAGACGGAAGCCATCCTTCCAGGACCTGCAATGATGTCATGTGCCCATGTGACTGTGCGGGAGGAGACACAGGATGCCGGGCAGAAAGAAACAGAAGATAATGATATCGATTCCTGACAGAGATTTGGACACATGACTGGTAATGAGAAAAGAGGGGACATGAGGGGAGGGGGGGGTGCAGGGTGAGGGGCATATGAGGCCTACAGTAGACTGTGACAGAAGCATGTGAAGGGGTGCAGAGTTTTTGAGAGGGGTAAATTGGATTACATGCAAGGTGAGGTATGTGGAGCAGGGTGTGTGGGATATGGGGGTGTAGTGTGTGTGATATGGGGGTGCAGGCTGTATGGGGAGCAGGATGTGTGACATATGGGGGTGTAGTGTGTATGGGATATGGGGGGTGCAGGCTGTATGGGGAAGCAGGGTGAGTGAGATATGCGGGTGTAGTGTGTGTTATGGGGGGTGCAGGCTGTATGGGGAGCAGGATGTGTGACATATGGGGGTGTAGTGTGTGTGTGTGATGGACCCGTGGAAGCACCCCTAGTGGTGTGAAACGGTGCCGTTGCCCAGCGTGCTCCCTCCCCCCTTTTGCCTGCCTTTTGTATGCACGAATGAAGAATGAATAAAGCAGCGTTTTATCGGTGCGTGCTGCCAGCCTATTTCATTGATGATAAAAATATAGCATCTGCCCAACAATGGTATCATTAAAAACATCAGCTCAAGACGCAAAAATTAAGTCATCACTGAGCCATAGAGCCCGAAAAATGAGAACGCTACGGTTTTTGGAAAATGGCGCAAAAAATGTGCAACTTTTTTTGGACAAACGTCTGATTTTTTTAACCCCTTAGATAACAGTAAACCTATAGATGTTTAGTGTCAACAAACTCGCACCGACCTGAGGCATCACAGCGACACCCACACACCAGTTTTACCATATAGTGAACATGGGGAATAAAATATCCTAAAAGCAATCGTGCAATCACACTTTCTTTTAAAATTCTTCCGCACTTGGAATTTGTTTGCCATTTTCCAGCGCACTATATGATAAAATGTATGGTTTAATTTAAAAGTACAACACGTCCCGCAAAAAATAAGCCCTTATATGGCAAGATTGACGGAAAAATAAAAAAGTTACGGCTCTTCAAAGAAAGGCGCAAAAAACAAAAATGGAAAATCGCCCGGGGGTGAAGGGGTTAATGAGATGGGATGGTTTTACGAATATTTTTCATAAGGAAAGACAGTGTGGGGGGCAAAATTCATGGTGGAGGGATGGTGCAGTGGTCATAGTATATGAGTGGGGCAGTGTGGAGGCCATGTATCATAAGGGGGACAATGCGGGGTCACTTTTTTTGTCAGGGAGCATAGTGGGGGAATTATTTTTTTCAGCTGCACAGTATAAGGGTTATTTGGTGCACAATATACGGGTTATTTCGTGCACAGTATGTATGGATATTTTTTATTTAGGTGTAATAATGACACTAATTTTTTAGGGCATCGTGTTAGGATATGTTGTGGAAAACCAGAGAAGATGGAAGTGTGCTGAGACGAGCTGTGGATGTCCAAGGTCATCATGGCGTCTGGACCAGATGAAGAAGAATGGGATGAGACCATTACAATCTGAGAAGAAGTCACCAATAAGGTACCTGGATCTAAGGGAGTATTTATACTGGACAAACCCTCTTTTAAAGGGAATCTGTCACCAGGATTTGCTCCCCCATGTGAGAGCAGCATAATGTAGAGACAGAGACCCTGATTCCAGTGATGTGTCACTTACTGAACTGTTTGCTGTCATTTTGATAAAAATCAATGTTCTCTCTGCTGCAGATAACAGCTCATGAATATGCTGGACTACCTGGCATCAGGCCAAGTAGTCCTGTAATGATAATCTGCTGCTGATTAATCAGTGATTTTATCAAAACTACACTAAGCAGCTGAGTAAGTGACACATTGCTGGAATCAGGATCTCTGCCCCTATGTTATGCTGCTCTCAGATTAGAGGGAAAATACCTGCTGTCAGATTCCTTTTAAATGATCATTGACCGTTTGATTATATGAAGCTGATTGGCAGTTTAACGGCCTGTGACTGCAGACATGTGAATCCTCATTGCATGCGCACAGCGAGCTGTCAGGGTTTTCCAGTGCCGGCGGTGAGAGCGGCCGTCATGTGACCACAAGCGTGTGATTTGCATACTTCCAGCCACATCGGCATGAGGCTTTAGACTGACTTACTGGTAAGGGCAGCATGAACCCCAACTACGGCCCTGCCGCTACACTTAACTGTATCATTGTGCGCATGCACGCTGCAATTTGTTTTCCCAGACCACTCGGTCCAAGAACAAAATTGAACATAACCACGGCCTCATTGGAAAACATTGGTCCGAGTGCGATCCGATGTTTTGTCAGATCACACTCGGGCCAAAAATATGGGTGTCTACACAAGCTCTGAGCTGAAACCCCAGCTACGCCTCTGGTGAGGACATGTTTTTATTTTTTTTAATCAATGAGTAAACGGTAACCAGAGGTCTATGGGGGTGCATTATACTATATGGAGGATTATAGGGGTGTGCATTATACTATATGGAGGATTATGGAGTGTGCATTATACTATATGGAGGATTATGGAGTGTGCATTATACTATATGGAGGACTATGGTGTGTGCATTATACTATATAGAGGATTATGGGTTGTGCATTTATATGGAGGATTATGGAGTGTGCATTATACTATATGGAGGATTATGGAGTGTGCATGATACTATATGGAGGATTATGGGGTGTGCATTATACTATATGGAGGATTATGGTGTGTGCATTATACTATATGGAGGATTATGGAGTGTGCATTATAATATATGGAGGATTATGGGGTGTGCATTTATATGGAGGATTATGGTGTGTGCATTTATATGGAGGATTATGGTGTGTGCATTTATATGGAGTATTATGGAGTGTGCATTATACTATATGGAGGATTATGGTGTGTGCATTATACTATATGGAGAATTATGGGGTGTTCATTTATATGGAGGATTATGGTGTGTGCATTATACTATATGGAGGATTATGGGGTGTGCATTTATATGGAGGATTATGGTGTGTGCATTTATATGGAGTATTATGGAGTGTGCATTATACTATATGGAGGATTATGGTGTGTGCATTATACTATATGGAGAATTATGGGGTGTTCATTTATATGGAGGATTATGGTGTGTGCATTATACTATATGGAGAATTATGGGGTGTTCATTTATATGGAGGATTATGGTGTGTGCATTATACTATATGGAGGATTATGGGGTGTGCATTTATATGGAGGATTATGGTGTGTGCATTATACTATATGGAGGATTATGGGGTGTGCATTTATATGGAGGATTATGGAGTGTGCATTATACTATATGGAGGATTATGGGGTGTGCATTTATATGGAGGATTATGGTGTGTGCATTTATATGGAGGATTATGGTGTGTGCATTTATATGGAGGATTATGGAGTGTGCATTATACTATATGGAGGATTATGGTGTGTGCATTATACTATATGGAGGATTATGATGTGTGCATTTATATGGAGGATTATAGAGTGTGCATTGTACTATATTGAGGATTATGGGGTGTGCATTATACTATATTGAGGATTATGGGTTGTGCCTTATATGGAGGACTATGGGATATGTATTATCTTAAATCGAGGACTGTGGGATGTGTATTATATGGAGGACTATGTGAAGTGTATTATAATACTTGGAGGACTATGGGGGTGCATTCTAATATATGAAGGTTTATGTGGGACCCATTATACTATATGGAACGGTATGTGGGGGTCATTATAGTATTTGGAGAACTATATATGAAGGGGACAAAGATAAAGCATTGCATGGGAAAGTTTTGTGCTGAGGAAAAGAAGCTCTTTCCCTCAGCACCTCAGCATCCAGCTTTCTTATGCTCTGATATCATAGGAAAGCTGGGTGCTGAGGGAAAGATGTATAGCAGAGCATGAGAAAGCTGGGTGCTGAGGGAATGATGTATAGCAGAGCATGAGAAAGCTGGGTGCTGAGGGAATGATGTATAGCAGAGCATGGGAAAGCTGGGTGCTTAGGGAAAGATGTATAGCAAAGCATGCGGAAGGTAGATGATGAGGACAAGATGTAAAGCAGAACATAGGAAAGCTGCTGATAGAGATTTCAGATCATGGGAAACCTGGGTGCTGAAGGAAAGAGCCAAGTGTCAGCGACACTATCCCATACCCCGAGTGTCGTGTACGGTTGGGGGGGCCCAGGTCCAAACTTTGCACCGGGGCCCTTCAAACTCTAGTTATGCCACTGGACTGCAGCATTGTATGGAGAGCAGCATCCTCTTCATTATCTGCGAGACCCAGCTCTGTAGGGAAAATAGCGGCTTCACCAGGTCCTGCTACTAAGAGCAATTAATAGGCCTGAGCTGTAATACTGGACGCAGCCGTGACTACATGTTATATGGTCGTGTTACACAATCTACAAGTGCACAAAGATATTACACATTCAACACGCGAAAAGTGGGCCTGTGCACCCCCAAATGCCAGGGCTGATTTTTAGTCCCAGTCCGGCCCTGAGCCCAACCACAGACTCACTGGAGGGTTAGGGAGCTCCATATTGACAGTTATGAATGTCTTCAATTGAGTCCCAGCTGTCTTAGCAATTCATCAGCGCCCTGCTATGGCATCACAAGAGCATTGATGGGGGCATAGACTAATGCGCCTTCATGTTGACACGAATTTGACAGCAGCATTTAACAGGTCAACAGTCGTGCTAGGAGCTTTCCTCTACAAACGGCTGTTCAAGGCAGGTCCTGGCATCCTACAGTCATTACCTGCTGCATATGGCGCAAGCGCACGCCGTGAACCCACTCCATATACCTGGTAGCAACTTGCACCGAACATGTACGGCGGATGTTGGTAACGAGTTTATCATAGATAAATGTAAGATCTTGCATTTGGGTATAGGCAATAATATGTACAATTATGTAAAACCCTGGGCAAATCAGATAAAGACTTAATCTGTGCTTGCACTTTTTTTTTTTAATAGAGTTTTTGTAGGAGAAATAGCTTGGTACACTTAAACTGTGTGCTCTCCCTTTCCATTCTGATTAACTTTTGTTTCATTTTTTTTTTTAATTTAAAGGCTTTATTTTCCATTTTGTTAAATACAATGAAAATATTAACAATAGCCGCCATTAGAATCAATAAGTATCAATAATTATAATCAATGTCCATTGAATCAAACTTAATATATAACTTTAGACTAATATAATGTAGTTGCAATGAACGAATGTACTAAAGAATTGCATCCATGCATACATAACATACTGATTGTATGTTATGTATGCATGGATGCAATTCTTTAGTACCTCCATGCTCATCACCCCCTCTTCCGAAATCTCATTCAGTTATACCATATGCAGACATGATAGAATTAAAGGGAACCTGACAGGGACAATATGCACCCAGAACCACGAGCAGTTCTGGGTGCATATTGCTAATAACAGCCCCTGTATACACTAGCATAGATAAAGGGATGTTTACAAAAAGTATTTCTAAAGATCTTTTATTTCATAATAATGAGCGAGGGGACTAGTCCTAGGGCGTTATGTCCCCAACTAGTTTGCTCTTTTAGCATGTTAGCACGCCCACAAAGTGCGTTTTTTTTCCCACGGTCTGACCCGGAGTTACCTTCGCTGAGTTAAACCTTCTCCATGCGCTTGCGCATTTCACTATTTTCCCACGGTCTGAACTCTTTTCACCCTGACAGTTCAGTACCCGCTCCATTCCCTCACGCATGCGCTCTTTTCTCTACGGGCTGATCTTTTTTCACCCTGAGAGCCAATACCCGTTTCATCCCCTCATGCATACGCTCCTCTTCTTCCTTTCAACCTAGGCTATGGGTACCCGGTTCCTCACATTTAGGAACTATCTCACTATTTTCTTATAATTTCTAAAATTCCATATTTATTTTCCATACATGCTCACTATTCCCCCCCAAATAAATAACCGGTCACAATGATTTACACTGATCTGAAATCACATCTATGCACCTGCACGGTTTATATATCAAATAATGTTTTTTTCATCATGAAGTAAAACAATCCCACTACCCACAGTCCCTTTCATATACCAGCCCGTTGTCAATCAGGATTGCCTGATGTCTTTAGAGCAATGGATTGGTCTAACCCCTCTCCCCACCAGCATATTCTCCACAGGTTCGTACCTCCCTATTCCCATTTTCTACACGTTTTTTGTTCAAGCTTTCCAACACTTTTTTTTTCTTTCATACAAATAATCACATGTACATTTTTACAATTTTTCTTAACTTTTACAATTTATTGTTTTTACTATAAATGCTTGTTCTTTTGTGATAATTTATTAATGGATCATAATGTAGACTTTTTTTCTTCTCCTTCTTTCACGTGTCTGTTTCTCCACGTGTTTGTGAGTCATCACCCTGCAATCCTGTGGGCGGATGACATCATAGCTGTTAACGTGGCAGTATGGATCCTTTACAAGACACTAGCTTGTGAATGCCTGTATGATTTCTTTTTCCCTGAAGAAGGAGACGGTACATATTGTCCGAATATAGTAGCATGATTTAGATATCATTGAAATCAAAAAATTATTTAATTCCTCTAACCATGCACTTGATGGCCTGGCTGTGGCTGTCAGCTGTGATAGAGTTTAGTATAGCGTTAATTGGATTTTTATGGATGCGGCTATAGTCCTTATATAAAAAACTACTACCAAACTAATGTGTATATATGAGCGCACTAATTTAATGTGGGTGTGTATATAGAAAAGCCTGCACTCTTGTGGTAATTGTGTTCTTTAACGACATACCCGCATCACGGTATTCACTTTTCGCTGCTGCCAATATATGGATTGCAGCGATGTGCTTTAATATACTGCTATCATCTGCTAGCTCTATCTAGATACTGACAGCCACTTATTGTCTAAATATAGCAGCACGATCTAGATATTATTGAAATCAGAATCTATCCTCTTACCATGCATTTGATGGCCTGGTTGTGGCTGTCGGCGGTAATGGAGCTGCAGTGTAGCGTTAATTGAATTTTCATGGATGCGGCTATAGTCTTTTATAACCAATTGCCACCAAATTATAGGTCGCTTTATCAACCCATAGCCACCCCATTATATATTACATCCTCTGCATAGCTATTTGTATATGGTAAAGCATTGATATTCTACATACATGTGCTAAATTATAGGTCTCTTTATCAACCTGTAGCCACCCCATTATATGTTACATCCTTTGCATAGCTATATATATGGTAAAACATAGTTTTTCTACATACATGTGCTGGCCTACATGTAAATATATTAAAAATTGTGGGGTAATTTTGATATAAATCAGCATCTTATAGGTATACATCGTTTTTTTCCTATGGTACAACCTCACTTTGTTTAATAGTTTGATTGATTTTGTTCGCAATTATTTACCTGTAACAATTTTGGCATTATCAAGAGATTTGTCATCTGGTCACCCGGCAATTAGTTTTTTATGGTGTTTTAACCCTTCACTTGATAATAAAATACTTTCACACAATTTGGACTGCTTGATCGCTTCCTTTTTCCTTTTTTTCTCTTTTTAAACCCTGGTCTGCTAGCAGGCTACGCCGGATGTCAGTTGTTCTTTGTTCACCAGTCTGCTTCATCCTGCTCCAGACCACATCTACCCCAGATAAATGCTTGGCTCTTTATTTGTTGTTTGGTTCTTTTTGCTCTTATCGGAGTTTGTCATTTACTGTGGTTATTGTCAGTTTATTTGCATGCAGGGATCTTCCCTCTCAGTTGCTTAGCTGGGAAGCTCCCTGCAGCTATGTTTGGAGTATTGCTCCTATTAGTCCATGTGTTTGTTGCTTCTTGAATTTGTAATGGTTCCTGCTTTCTGTTCATTGGTATGACAAGAGCGCCTGGTATCGGAGGGAGTTCAGATCTAGCGATCTGAGGGCTTTTTGTACTTCAGGTTTTTGGATTTTTGCAGGGTTTTTCTCTGCCCACCATCAGTCCCTTTCCTATCCTGTCCTATTTAGTCAGTAGGGCCTCACCTTTTGCTAATCCTATCATCTATCTGTGTATTGTGTTTTCCTATATCACGGCAGGCTTTGAATGTGGGGGGCTTGCTATTCTTGTCTATTTTCTGAGGCAGAGAGTTATTCATCTTTCCTTCCTTTAGGATAGCTAGTTCTCCGGCTGGGTTCGCGGTGCACAGGATGTTAGTTCACCCATCGGCTACTTCTAGTGTTGATGGTTAGTAAGGGGATGGCGGCCAGATTAGTTGCCAGTGCTCTTGTCACCTTTTACCAATGATTTATGGTGGTCTTCCATGGTTCCGGATCATAGCAGTCTGCTTTCCTGGCCGAAACTGTACCTGAACCAGGGGGTGACCCTTCACTTGGCGTCTTGACAAAAGCAATCAGGGAAGAGGAAGTGAAACTGGCGATTGATCGTCTTTGGCTCAAAAAAATCGCCAGACTCAGATGGCTTAACGTCTGAAGTTTTATAAGACTTTAGGATCTCTTTGGTCTCCATTTGACTGAGGTCTTCAATGAGTGCCTATCTTTAGGCACTTTTCCCAGCTCAATGAGGAAGTCAGCTGTGATTATCCTGTAAAAGGGTAAAGACTCATCCCGTATAGAGAATTGGCGTGCCATAGCGCTCCTCAGTACAGATAGGAAGGTTCTTGCTGAGGAGCTATTGAATCAGCTGTGCATTTTTCACCCCGGCTTCTTTCGGAGGCACAGCACATTTAGTGCTGTGCTCAGTATCCGGGAGGCTGTGGAGTAGGGTAGGGCTGGCTGTTGGAAGTGGTACCTGTTGTCTTTAGATCACGAGAAAGTTTTTGACGGGGTGGATCATGAGTACCACTGGTCTGTTCATCTGAGGTATGGTCTTTAGGGAGGTTGACTTGACTGGTTATGGACTTTGTATGCGGTGGCAGAGACTTTCCCGCTTTATAACGTTTGGGTGGGCCACCCTTTTGAGATGGGGTATGGTGTTCGACAGTGCTGTCCTTTGAGCGTGCTTCTATACGTGTTCGCGATCGATCCCCTCCTGAAGTGAACAGATCGTGAGCTGTTGACGGGCGTCGGGATGGACCAGGCGGAACTGGGCATTGCTTTGAGGGGGTGGCTGTGTATGCCGATGATGTCTCAATCTTTGTATCCTTGAGAGGGGAGGCAGAGTGGGCGATGTCTGGAGTGGAGCACTGCTCAGAGGCAATCCAGGTCCATGATCAACCGTGAGAAATGTGAAAGTCTCTGGGTGGGAGGAGGAAATTCCTGTTTTGATTTTCTGGACACCTTACCAGGGCCCCATGCTTCTGCAAAAATTCTAGGCATCGAGTTTAACCTGGGGGATTATCTCCAGCAAAATTGGGAGAGCAGACTTAAGATTGGCATCCAGAAGGTAGACCAATGGAAAGGTTGGTTTTTAACCCTAAGGAAAAGGGTCAAACTGGTCAAGTGGTTTCTGCTTCCTTTACTAATATACGTGGGTCGTCTGTGCATGTTACCAGAGCCTCTCTGGATACCGGTCTACAGCCTGTTTTTCCAGATGTTGAACCTAGTCAAAAGGGAGGTCACGTACTGTACCAAGAGACTAGGTGGGTTGGGTATGGTCAACACAGTGGTGTTTCTGGCAAATACCTTTATTAAGACCTTTATTAAGCCAACCTCTGGTTAGAGATGGCTTATAGGTACTCTCCTGTCGGGGATGGTTTCGGCCTTTTTTCAAGGAATGCGCCTTACTGAACTGTCCAAATCTTAAAAGTGACTGTAAAATTACCTTGCCGCCATTTTGCCCGCCATATTTTGGCGCCAAAACAACTGCGCCATCATCCCCAGCAAAAGGGCGCGAAGCTGAAGCCCTCATCCAGAGAGATTGGTGACGAGAACCAAGGGGGGTGTGACAGGATGTGAGAGCGGAGGTGGGCGCAGGGACTCTGCTAATAAGTTCCTGGAACTTGCAGCAAGATGTTAACGCCAAGGGACTGGTTACCGGAACGTGCTGTTCCCGGGACAGCTACCTGGATTGAGGAGGAGACAGAGCAGCTCTGCAGGAGGATGCGGACGCAGATCCTGTTCATGCTGCACAATTGGAGAGTCGAGATGAGGAGCGTGGCCGCGGCAGTGCGGGCCCGTGAAGCGGATGCCCTTCGTGTGGAGCATGTAAGCAGTAACCCAGTTCCAGTTGATCCGGCCTACCTGGCCGCGGAGTCCAGTCTGCCACCGGCCACCGCAATAGCCATACCACCTCCTCCACCCTCGGCTGCGGCTGCAGCCGAGCCGCTAACCCCGACATCGGCAGCGGAACCTCCAGCCCACGCGGAAGACGAACAGGCCTCAATGCCTCCGGCCCTACCACCGGCCAGACCAGACCAGGCCGCAACGCCCCCGATACCATCCATGGCCAGACCAGACCCGGCCGCATCATCGGGCCCGTACCTCGGTACAGAGCACCCAGCCGCTGCTATCCCAGCTGCGGAACAGCCGGTTCATCTGTCCAACGCTGCAGAGGAAGAGCCTGCCGACATGCCGTTCCCACCACTGCTCGGCCCCCCGGTAGCTGTCGGGGCCGGAGGAATCCATTTGCATCCGGTTTCCCTGGAGGAAAGGCACCCCGACCGAAACCTGAGACCAGAAATGCTAGTTTCATGCTGCCGAAGGTGCGGGGAGTGGGGCTGGTACGCCTGTGAAGATAAGTATACACTGTTGGTGGGGAAGGTAGTGCCAGCCTGCACAACCGCCCCAGATTGCCTGATAGCATAAAATGGTAGTGGAACACGGCTACCTCATTAAAATGTTATATTGTTATGATGTTTTAATGGTTGAAAATCTGCATAATCAAAAATGTTGAAAGTATTAATTAACCGGGAAAGTCACCTGATTTTCTGATGATTATAAAGTTAAAAAAAATAAAAATGGACCATGGCTGTAGGACTGGCAGCAGCCAGCACAAACTTGTGCTAATTGTATATAGTTGCACCTCGTGTGCCTACCAGAGTCATCCCTTGAACCACCGGGGTTCAACCCCCGTCACTACGGACACAGCAAGGAGCTCGGGGTGGTGCAACAAAATAACTCGAGGTGGCACCAGGGCTCAGGTGTTTTGGGTGGCGGGTTGAAGGGAAAGGGACAATGGGAATGGACTGTTGCAGGAATGAGCTGCAGTGGATCAGGCTGAGCTACCGATTACCACTACAACCGGTAGCGTTCCCAGTTGTTCTCAAGTTAAACTCTGAGAGTTTGTAACGTTTAAAGTGTATTGCATCCCCTGTGTGGGAAGAATATTTAACTTTTCCAGTTCCAGCTTAATACAACTCTAGGTGCTCTGTAGCTCTGGGATGAGCTACCTTTAACCAAGGGGAAATGTAGCGCCCCTGAATACATCAGAGTGCTACAGGGAACAGCATCCTGTCCCCCAAGGTGCAGGGCCTACCCCCCTGGTTCCAGGTTCCCAACAACGGTGTCCCTAATGTCCACACTACAAATCCCAAACACACCTCACACCATGACCTGTACAGACACACCAGTGGGTTGGTCAAGTTGGAACAGGGCCACCCACCTGAGAGTGAGGAGCTGGGGAGTTGTAGCTCCCAGGAAGGCAAAAGGTTGGGTTGCAGACAGTGGTCCGGGACCACAGGAGTCGGGGACCGGTAGCATTGGACAGGGGTGTGACAGACGTAGTCTAGGAGGACTGTCTGCACTAGAAAGCCCAATTACCTTACCGGTACCGAGCATGACTGGGCACAGGACCCTAGGTCAGGATCCGATGAAACGTCCTGACAATTAACCTGCAGAAGAAGGAGACCTTCAGGGACCTTCTCAGGAGCTTGGAGATTGAAGGCGTCAGCACAACGCGGGGGATAGGGTTCTCCAAAGTGCACAACTCTCTAAAATCTCAAGTGCCAGCCATCAAGAGCACAGCTGCCATACACACGGGTAGCGGGGCCCCAACAGCTTCAAGCCGAAGGGCCACAACGGTCAATCAATTTGTGCACGGAGGCAGGGTTACGGACTTACCAAGTGACACCGGTGGGAGCGGGACCTGGACGGGTTTCCCCTGCAGAAACTGCGGTACGTTGAGAGACTTTGGTTTACCATCTATGTGAGTGTCTGCTTATTCCACCTAATCCAGCACCAAGACTACCGCAGTGAGTAACTTGACCCATGCACCCTGATATCCCAAGGCCAAACCACCCACTCACCAAACCCCCCACCATCCGGGGCCTTCCTTACCTGCGGAGGGACTGACTCCTTGCTGCCCCACATCATCTGCCCCGGTACTCCATTCGGCAATGGCGGTACTCCCCATACCGCAACCCACAGGAGGCGTCCCGAACAATTATCCCCTGTAAATACCCCCTTACATTCGAGTGGCCGCAAGTCCCCAGGTCTGGAGACCCTCAAGCCACAGCAACCCCGGATCCGAGCAGTTCGACTGCTGCAAGGGTCGCACAGTGGGCTTTCCTGTCCCCTCTGGTCTCAATAACTCTGTCATTGGCCATTCAGATTGATAGACGTTTACGTGAACATAAAACAATGCGAGCAGAGGGGTCACTCTCAGAGCAGTCTCCGGACCCTATGCAGTGTGATAGGGCGGAACGGCAGGATTTTAAACGGCGTAATAAGCTTTGTTTCTTCTGTGGAGACGCGCCTCATACTATTTCTGTCTGCCCTAAGCACGAGAAACGATTTGCCTGTTCGTTTACTTTGGGCAGTTTACAGTCTGTTACTTTTTTCGGTTTCTTTGATCTGTTCCCTATCATCATTTTCGGCTATGGCTTTTATTGATTCAGGAGCAGCCCTGAACTTGATGGATTTTGGGTTTGCTGAGCGTTGTGGTTTTCCTATGGTACCTTTGCATGCTCCTATCCCTTTGAGGGGTATTGATGGTACTCCTTTAGCTGAAAATAAGCCCCAGTTTTGGACCCAGGTGACGATGCGGGTCGCTCCTGTCCATCAGGAGGTTTGTACGTTTTTGGTCTTGCATAATTTGCATGACATTTTGGTTTTTGGATTCACTTGGTTGCAAGCCCATAATCCAGTTCTTGATTGGACTTCTTTATCTGTGACTAGTTGGGGCTGCCAATGTGTGCATAGTGATACTCCTATTTTGGCTATTTCATCTCAGACACAGGAGGTCCCTGACTATTTGGCAGATTTCATGGATGTATTTAGTGAGACTGAGGCTGCGTCTTTGCCTCCGCATAGGGACTATGATTGCGCTATTGAATTAGTGCCTGTTTGTTAATTCCCTAACAGACGGCTTTTCAATTTATCTGTACCTGAACATGTTGCTATGCGGACTTATATTGGCTTATGAAGGTGATCCGCCAATGGGGTCTGGCAATGTGGTAGATCAGGACCATATCAAGGAAATTGCCCAACAGGAGGGTCCTGGTGACCCATATTTAGGAGCCTCTGGTGCTTAAATATTGCCTTAGTCGGGATGTGGGGGTTGGACTGGGGTTGTTGAATTCATCATGGATCCCCTTAAAGTTTTTGGACTTGACTTGGCACTACTTTCATGGGAGACTGTATGTAAGGGACAACCTGAAGTATAGAACTCTGAGGACCGGGATTGTCCCTGCGAGGAGTGTGGTGGGCATGCTAGAAAGTATAAGGCACTTCCTTCTTCAGTGTCCTTTTAATACAGAGGTGTACAATAGGGTGGGCTGTTATGATTCAGGGACCGAGGAGGATCAAAGAATGCGGAAACCCAAAAAGTAACCAGAGAGGCTGGAATCTTAACGGACTGCAGACCTAATCCTGACACACAACTAGAAGTAGCCGTGGTACGAACCTACGATGACCTAGTCGTCTCGACACAGCCGGAGAACTAAATATTCTTATAGATAGAAATATAAAAAAAGCTAATCTGCCTCGAAGCAATCCCAAAGATATAGATAGCCCCCCCACATGTAAAGACTACGGGGATATAGGAAAACACAATACAAAGCTAGAAAACCGATTTAGCAAAGGTGAGGCCCAAACTATCTTTATAGGAAAGGATAGGAAAGAGCACTGTCTGCAGCCATAAAAATCCTAATAAATACCAGCATGCCTGATATGGAAAAAACCCGAAGATCAAACGGTCTCTCCCCCAGTATATCAGCACTCTGATGTTACTGGGATTCAAAAACACTAATATAGATGAGGAACTGAATTAATACCA
Organism: Anomaloglossus baeobatrachus; assembly: GCF_048569485.1. NCBI lineage: Eukaryota > Metazoa > Chordata > Amphibia > Anura > Aromobatidae > Anomaloglossus > Anomaloglossus baeobatrachus. Next base: position 127,122,132 of record NC_134362.1, read on the forward strand.
AGCATGAAAAAACACAATACATTGCAGGACCATGGAGCTAAGTATTCAATGAACGGAGAAAAAGAAAAGAGCACACATAATTCAGGCGCACATCAATGGATTATTTGTCAAAAATAACAATTTTATTGTGTCCATGGAAAAACACACAATTATAAAATCATTTAAAAACACACACACAATATACAATACTGCCTCTGAAATTATCATCAATGACTCCGGGATAATAATCCAATCAATATAAGGTTGTTATAACAATATCAATGCTAAAGTTAAAAAATCTCCATATCACATGTTTAAATGAACAGTTGCAATATCAAATAATTGCTGATGCATGCAGAAAGTAAACCAGAACCTGTATCGGTAAGTAAGAGGTATCAGCACTAATGTGTGTGCTGCCCTTTAGAGTTGACAACCAGGCGTAGGTCAAACATATAGAAGGAAATGGCACAAAATGCTCAGGATCAAACCAATATCACCAAGACAAGTGAACTGGATGATCTATCAGCCAGCACAAAATTATGTGACCATCATACACTGAAAAAAGCCCTTTTGGAAAAAGCCTATATATATATATATATATATATATATATATATATTTTATTTATATCTATCAAAAATACCATATTTACCAAGTGGGCCCGCTACGGATGGACAAGAAGGATTGCATGCAATGGATGTGGAGAGAAAAAAATACCAACACAGGAGCAAGGAAGCAAGGTTATGCTATGAAAGAGGCCGTGGGACAGCCAAGGATTACGAAATATGTCACGGAGTCATGATCCCCATAAAGAAATGAGGTCATATTACAGATTGCATGCCACGGAGTCAAGAACTTCATATAAAAATGTGGTCATATTACAAGATACATATTCCAGAGTCATGATCCCCATATGGATATGGGGTCATATTATAGAAAGGCCATGTCCATGAAGATGGTAAATTGATCCCATGTGGAAACCGTCAATCTCCTCTTTTTCATGAATCCAATAGTTATCAGAGGATCGGAAAAGGGTCTTGGAGCTAATGGTTGCGCAATTGTTCGTCCCAATAAGATTTCTATGCCGTCAACTGCAAAGGAAAAGAAGCAATTGAGTATAAAAATTGATAGCCAGAATAAGAGCCCACTGACCCTGAATAATTCAACCCAGGAAACCGGTATATAGTAGTTCCTCATTTAGCCCATGAGGGGAATTAAGGTGGAAGATCCATCTGGATTCCGCCCGCAATAGGGCTTAATATAATGAACCACCTCTGCCGGTCTCCTGAAGCTTCTGCAGTCCGATAACCCGCATATTACGATAGGAGCCTGAGTGATATTGCAAGAAATGTGAAGCAACTGAAGTTATAGTTTTGCCCTTTTTAAGATCTGAAGCAGCCAAATTAAATGTTGAGGTATGTTTTTGAATCTGTTTTCTAAGATCTTGGGATGTTTGTCCCACATAGACTTTTGGACAGAGCAGATGATAGCATATATAACATTGATGGTTTTACAGTTAATATATGAATGCAAGCTGTGTTCTTTGGAATCACCTGGGTTCACAAAAAAATCTCTAGTGGGGTGCATATGGGGACAGATGCTGCATGTACCACAGGGAAAGGAGCCCTTCAGAATCAAACCCCTATTTAACTTGGTCGTGGGTCTCTTAAAGTGGCTATTGGTGAGGATATCTCTCAATCATGGTGCCCATCTAGCTGTAAGAAGTGGGACGTCACTCACCAGAGATCAGACTTGAGGATCCGAACTGAGGATGGTCCAGTGTCTTTGCCGGATCTGTCTCACTTGTGTCCACTGATTATTAAAATCAGTGACCAGACAAAGTGGCTGGTCCTTCTTGATGGTACGTTTATCATTCAGGGTCTGTTGTGTTTCATTTTTGGCTCTCTGATACGCTGTAGAAATGACACTCTGAGGGTAGCCGCGTTTCCTGAAACGAGTTGTTAATTCATTAGCCTGTGTACAGGAGTCCTCATACATTGTGCAACTCCTTCGCACTCGTAAAAACTTCCCAATGGGGACACCTCTTCTAGTTTGAAAGGGGTGAAAGCTGTCAAACCTGAGCAGACTGTTGGTGGCTGTAGGCTTGCTGTAGAGGTCCGTATGGAGTCGACCATCCTCAATCCTCATAGAGAGATCCAAAAATGTAGCTGTAGAGGATGACATGGTATATGTTAGGAAAATGTTGTTAGAGTTCCTATTTAGAGATGTTAAGAAATCGCAACACAAATCTTCCGGACCGGTCCAGAGAAAGAGCACATCATTGATGTACCTTCTCCAATGGCTAACGTGTTGTACATACAGTTTAGAGGGATACACGATGGTATCCTCCCAAAACCCTAAAAAAAATGAGCATAGGCTGGTGCGAAACGCGCGCCCATGGCAACTCCAGATGTTTGTCAGTAATATTGTCTGTCAAATAAGAAATAGTTGTGTTCAAGGGAAAAAAGACATAAATCCAACAGAAAGGAATCTTGCATTCTGTCAGAGTTAGTCTGTAAATCTAAAAAATATGCAAGTGCTCGGATGCCGTCAGGGTGTGCGGTGTTCGAATATAAAGACTCCACGTCACAAGTTACCATGATGGCAGCAGGTGGAACAGTGACAGAAGAACAAAATCTGATAAATTCAGTGGAGTCTTGTATATGGGAGGGCAGTTTAAACACCATGGTCTGTATAAAAAAAAATCCAAATAGGTCCCTACCTTCTCACATAGGCTCCCAATGCTGGAGACTATGGGGCGACCAGGGGGAACATTGACATTCTTGTGCACCTTAGGTAGCATATAGAATGTGGGAGTCACGGGTTGTGCTTCCCACGTAAATTGCTTCTCTTTCATATTGATGATGCCCAAGGTGCACGCTCTGTCCAAAAGTGTTTTCAGTTTTTTAGAAAACATCGTGGTCGGGTCAGAAGGAATCTTGAGGTAAAACCTACTATTATTGATCTGTCTCTTGGCTTCCTCTAAATACATATTTACTGGCCATAATACAACGTTGCCACCTTTATCAGCTTCTTTAATAATAATGTTGGTGTATTTTTCAATTGTTGTATAGCCTTTTCTTTCAAGGGGATTGAGATTTTAACCAGTACCTGAATTAGTTGGTAATTTAGAGATTTCAAATTTGACAACTTCAAAGAAGGTTTTAACTGCAGGTGCTAAAGAGAGCGGTGGAGTAGCTGTGGGCTTACATTTGTAAGGGAAGGGTCTCCTGCCGGTGGGGTTCTCGTTTTCATGGAGAAGATCCAAAAGATCGTAGAAAGTCTGTCGGTCGGTTTCCGGAAGATGGTCAATGATGTCCGTTTTTTTTGTACATGGATTAAAACACCAAATTTCTACAAAAGAGGTATAAGTACTTGGTTAAGGTTAATTTGTCAAGCAAATGCATAGGCACAAATGTCAGACCCCTCTGTAAAACAGAGATTTCACAAGGTGTTAGAATGTGATCAGATAAATTAATAATCTGCAGGGAATCATTGGAGGAAAAATTACCTGTAAAGGAGTTGCAAACAAAGAGGACAAGGAAGAAAAGGCACAAAATTGTATACAAAATATTATAATTTTTATTAGATGGAATAAAATACAGCATAAAAAATAAAAAATTATTTGTCAGACTCATAGCTATGCGGTGGATGGGCGGCTCTCCTACGGTGCGAGCGTAGATAGAATTGGTGAACAAAATGCTCCCATATGAGCGGACGGTATACCAGAACAGAGGGTGTCCGGAGAAATTCAATAGGATATGGGAAATGTGGAACTCTTCCCCTCTGACTTTGACTGATTAAGGCTATGTGCGCACTAGAGATGTGAAGTTTCTCGAGAAAATCTTCTCGAGAAACTTCTGGGAGTGAAAGATTTGCTGACCTCCGGAAAAAATCCGCGGCAAAACCGCATGCGGATTTGCCGCGGATTTGCCGCGGATTTACCGCGGATTTGCCGCGATTTTCCCGCGGGTGGTTCCCTGCGGATTTTTGCAGTCTGTACTGCAGAAATCCGCGGGATACCTGCGGATTTAATGGACATGTTCATTTTCTCAAGAAACTTTCTCGAGAAACTTTTCTCAAGAAACTTTCTTGAGAAAAATCCGCACCAGTGCGCACAGCTTTTTTTTTTTCTCATAGAATTTCATGGGAAATGTCTGCACAAAGATTGCAGACATTTCTCAAGAAATTTCCGCGGCAAATCCGCGGGTAAATCCGCGGGTATTTTGCTCTAGTGCGCACATAGCCTAAGTATAATATCCCTGTATGTCTCTATCAGCACTGAATACAATCTTGACTGTGGAGAGGTAAAGATCCAGAAAGTTTGGGATGGCGGTATCGGCAGAGCTAGTTAATAGTTGTTTGCTGTTTTTTGTTTGTTTGTAAAATTCCATAAGTACTCAAATGCAATTTAATCAGCTTCTTCTTTGACCGTAAGACACTGTAGTAACCCTAAAATGAACATTCATTTAATATGGTGCTAAGTTTACTCAATAAGCCTACTTGAGCAGCTCACAGCAAATTTATATATTCATAGTTTATGTGTCTTTGGCTTTGTATTTGAGAAATGTTTTTCTACTGTTTAATACATTTAAAAAAAAAAAGTTATTTGTCAGAAACAAATCAGCAAGACAAGGCATAGTGGTCACAGTGGTGTGGAAGGACTAAACAATAAAAATGGAGACATGATATAACATAAAAAGTACCTATACCAGCACTATAGAGTATATGGTATTATGTTTAACATGGATCATAATAAATAGATAAATCAAAAATCAATGGGGTACATGAAAACAGCAGGGTGTAAACGCCAGAGAGTATAACGTGACAGTTATAAGCAGGGCAATGGCCAAAAAGCGGTAAGATGGATAACCCCTGAGGAGCAAGAAATTTAATAACTATGACAGTATGGGGCACACAGGGTCAAAATGTATTACCCAAGTTAAAAGGCCTGTGTAACAGGGGATACCCAAAGGCAGTGGCGTACCGTCCATAGAGGCAGGCCACGCGGCTTCTACGAGGCCTGTGACCTGATAGGGCCCGCAGCGGCTGCCCGCTGTGTGTGTAAACTTTCACTTTCCTCATCGCAGCACGGGCGGGCTTCCCTGGGACGGTCACCAAGCAGCTGGGACCCTGCACTGTTTGAATATCTCCAGGCGGCCGCAGCACGGAGATGCAGACACTGCAGACAGCGCAGCTTCTGCTGTAGAGGGGGAGTGGCCGGGCAGCATCTTCTTCCAGTCAGAAAGCTGAGAGCTGCCAGGAGGATAACAGCCAATGAGGAGAGGGGACGGAACTTGTTCAGTATAGCGTGGGAGATTTGAAGATATGGAAAGCTAAACAGTGCAGAAACAGCAGAGCAAGAAGAGAGTTAAGCAAACAGGAAGAAGCAGAGCAGAAGCACCAGGCAGAAAAATCAGAGGATAGGAACGGAACACAGCCAGGAGGAGCCACAGGAACTGGAGGCAGAAGCCACTAACATCTCTCACTGCACAGGAGCAGGTGAGTATAATGTGCAGATTATGTGTAATATCTCTGTACTAAAAGGGAAACCATCAGTAAGCCGTAAGTAAATGCAAGGTGCAGCGCTGTGTAACAGAGCATGAAGCAGAGTCAATATACCAGATGTGGCACTGCAGAGGGGTATCAGAGTAGGAGGGAAGCCCCATATATAGCTGCCATAGCTGCGTGCGGCTTACCTCCTACTCTGATACCCCTCTGCAGTGCCACATCTGGTATATTGGCTCTGCTTCATGCTCTGTTGCACAGTGCTGGTATATTGGCTCTGCTTCATGCTCTGTTGCACAGCGCTGGTATAATGGCTCTGCTTCATGCTCTGTTGCACAGCGCTGGTATATTGGCTCTGCTTCATGCTCTGTTGAACAGTGCTGGTATATTGGCTCTGCTTCATGCTCTGTTGCAGAGCGCTGTACAGAGCGTTTACTTTTGGCTTGCTGACGGTTTCCCTTTTACTCATACTCTTGCAGTACCTATATCAGGCTCATCAGACCTGCTTTATGCATTGCCGCACAGATCATTTATTCCAGTCCTCCACCCCTTTTCTCTTAGCCCGGCACATGTATATTTCTGTTTTTCTTACCATATTTTTACACTTGTTATCCCATATCTATATCTGTACAGGGATTGATAGTTCCTGGGTCAGTGGATCATCACACTGGGTATAGGATCCTATGTATTACTTTTTCATTATTTGATTGGATCACATGGATGCCCTGACATGTTAGCAGTGAGCTATAATAGCCTGTAATGAAGCTATACATATGACTCTATACTGGCTGTGTAGCACTACGCGTATTTAATCAATGTATTGTTATTGTGCATTATTGTTTATCGGCATATCAGAGTGCGTTATCATAAGTGCCTTATCTGATATACTGGGTCTGCTCCAGGCTCGGTTGCACAGAGCATTATTCAGGGCTATCTGACTGTCTTCTCTTCTATACTAATCCTTCTGCAGTGCCCATATCCGGTTTATTACAGAATAAGTTGAATTTAGTTATACGTACTGTATGTCTCTGTGCTAGCTGTTTGGCACTGCACATACTTATTCCATGTATTGAATTGTTAAGCACACTAAAGCCTGCTTTACACGTTGCAATTTCGCATACGATATCGTATGCGATTTGCAACACCCCCATCGTATGTGCGGCACGTTCAATTTGTTGAACGTGCCGCACAAACGATTAACCCCCATCACACGTACTTACCCGTACATACGACCTCAATGTGGGCGGCGAACGTCCACTTCCTGGAGTGGGAGGGACGTCTGACGTCACATCGACGTCACGCGGCAGCCGGCCAATAGAAGCGGAGGGGCGGAGATGAGCAGGACGTAAACATCCCGCCCACCTCCTTCCATTGCTGGCTGGAGCCACGGGAGGCAGGTAAGATCTGTTCAATGTTCCCGGGGTGTCACACACTGCGATGTGTGCTGCCTTGGGAACATTGAACAACCCAACGTGCAATTTGTCAGGATTCAACGACGTGTATGCAATGAACGTTTTAACGTTCAATCGCAATCGCACGTACCTGTCACACACTACAATGTACCTTACGATGCCGGATGTGCGTCACTTACGACGTGACCCCGCCGACACATCGTAAGATATATTGTAGCGTGTAAAGCGGGCTTTACTGTATATGGGTATTGCATTACAGTAGGTTATCACACTTTTGCAGAGGTTGTCATTTGGGATTTGTTCATGCTTTTAAAAAGGAACCTGTCACCAGATTTGGTGACTATAAGCTTCAGCCACTACCAGAGGTCTCTTATATACAGCATTCTAACATCCTGTATACAAGAGCCCAGGCCGCTGTGTAGAATGAAAAAAACACTTTAATACACACCTAAGGGGTGGAGCGGTGCAGATCGGTCGGATGGGTTTCTCTGTTCTCCGTAACCAGTGCCTGTTCTTTCGGCCATCTTTCTCCTCCTTCTTCTGAAGCCCGGGGTGCATGATGCGTCCCACGTCATCCACTCTAGCCGGTATTGAGGTCCCACACAGGCACACTATAATACTTTGATCTGCCATGTGTGTATTCTCTCTGTACTGTGAAATCACTGTGTATAATATCCCTGTACTGTGACATCACTGTGTGTATTACCCCTGTACTGTGACATCACTGTGTGCATTAGCCCTGTACTGGGACATCACTGTGTGCATTAGCCCTGTACTGGGACATCACTGTGTGCATTAGCCCTGTACTGGGACATCACTGTGTGCATTAGCCCTGTACTGGGACATCACTGTGTGCATTAGCCCTGTACTGGGACATCACTGTGTGCGTTATCCCTGTACTGTGACATCACTGTGTGTGTTAGCCCTGTACTGTGACACCACTGTGTGTATTATCCCTGTACTGTGACACCACTGTGTGTATTATCCCTGTACTGTGACATCACTGTGTGAGTTATCCCTGTAATGTGACATCACTGTGTGCGTTATCCCTGTAATGTGACATAACTGTGTGCATTATCCCTGTACTGAGCAGTGATTTATTATGGTTCTTAAGGCTATAAAGAAGGTCATAATCGTTCCCATTAGACAGATGTGAAAATTTATATTGTGTGTGGTGAGGGGCACGAAGAGGACATCGCTACTTTAGGCCAAGTTCACACACTGCAGATTTTTTTTTGGAGGGGGGGGGGTTGCGGTGTGAACCCACTGGTTTTTGTGCTGTGAACTTTGCTCAGTAACAGGATGGTGCTTATATTCAGACTCCATGTGGTGATAATATTACTCCGTGTGGTGATAATATTTGGTCATGGTGTGGCGGCATTATTTTGCAATGTATAGTAGTATTATTGGTTTTGATATGGTGGGTGTCAGGCGCTGCGGTGCTCTGCAGGAGTCAGGCCCTGCGGTTATCAGCGAGCATCAGGCGTCGCACACAGTAACAAAACAGGAGCACAGGCGCACAGCACTGCCTAGACTGGTGCTCTGCAGACGGAGCCGTGCCCGGTAATAGTCTACTTACTGGACTGGTAGATGTATAGCCTGGCTAGGATAAAGATTGATTGACAAGTTTTGTATATGCGCCCCCCAATAACTTGTATGCCCCCCCACTGGCCCCCAGTAACTTGTATGTTCCCCCCAGTAACATGTAAGCCGCCCTCAGTAACGTATATGCTGTTTATTATGTTAATATTTTATTGTATTTTTTTTTTTTATTGGTGGGGGGAATGAAGACTTTTGCTATGGGGCCCCATGATTTCTGTGTACGCCACTGCCCAAAAGGTATTAATAATCCCGTGTAGGATAAATAATCCAGGTCAAATGGCCTATATAACAGGGAAACCCAGGGAAATATCACATAAAGTGTGTAAAAATGTGAACCAATTATACAGGCCTATATGACTGGGAAAACCTGAGGGAAAGTCGATTTGACCAGTTATATAACAGGGGATACCTGAGAAGGAGTCAAAAATATAATATAAATAGCCCAGATGTATAACCCTTTGGGAATACCAAAGGGGAGATATTAAATGTGAGATGTGAAATGTACACCAACAAAAGATTTACAAAGGTTATATAACAGGGGGTGCCTGGAGGGGAGTCATAAGTAGCCCAGATGTATAAGCCTGTGAAACAGGGAATACCAAAGGGGAGAAATTGAATGTAAGGTATATACCACCATAACATGCAGAAGTCTGTGTGACATGTGCAGAGTAAATGAAACCAAGTGTAGCGGAGCTTACATTGAATATGGAGCAAGGTGCCACAAGTAGCACGTAAAATGGTAACTCTGCACACAGGGCTGTATTTGGCCTTCGTGCTGCCCTAGGCACTTTAAGTGGTCACGCCCCTTACTGACAACTTAAAACTATGATTTTGGGCACACGACATCTATTTAAGGTAGGTCTACTCTGTCTACTTATAAAAGTGCTAAACCCTATAAGAATGAAGATCTGTACTTGCTGCGCCCACGTTCAGTTTTATTTAGCTTATTGTAACAGCTTCAGATTTTCAAAGACACTAAAGGCCGCTTTACACGCTGCGATCTCGCTAGCGAGATTGCTAGCAAGCGTACCCGCCCCCGTCGGTTGTGCGTCACGGGCAAATCGCTGCCCGTGGCGCACAACATCGCTCGGACCCGTCACACGAACTTACCTGCCTAGCGACGTCGCTGTGACTGGCGAACCGCCTCATTTCTAAGGGGGCGGTTAGTTCGGCGTCACAGCGACGTCGCTAAGCGGCCGCACAATAGAAGTGGAGGGGCGGAAATGAGTGGGACGTAACATCCCTCCCACCTCATTCCTTCCTCGTTGTGGGCGGCCGCAGGTAAGGTGAGGTTCCTCGTTCCTGCGGTGTCACACATAGCGATGTTTGGTGCCGCAGGAATGACGAACAACATGCAACAGCAACGATATTTGGGAAATGAACAGCGTGTCAACGATAAGGTGAGTATTTTTGATAGTTAGCGGTCGCTCAACGACGTCGCTAACGAGAACGGATGTGCGTCACGAATTCCGTGACCCCAACGACATCTCTTTAGCGATGTCGCAGCGTGTAAAGCACCCTTTTGGCTATGTGCCCACGGGACTTTGTACCTGCGGATATTAAACATTTAAAAAATACCTTCTTTTTTGGGCGATATCTTATATGTTTTAGGTCCATTAATTCTGAACACTGGTGTGGGTCTGGGTCCGGAGACTCCCGTAAATTGTTTAAAAGACCCCTTAGAAGTGCACAGCTCAGGAGACAGGACAATGACTTTCTACAGGATCCGCTCTGTGCGCTCTTCTAAAAGAACTTTTCAGCTGTGGTTGGCGGTCTCTGGACCAGATTTCTCACCAATCTGGTCAGAATTATTGGGCATAAAATATAGTTATTCTTTGAGGTGCATTTACAATATTTGTAATATTTATCAGAAACCGATTGATCCATCTAAACCGGCTGTCAGATCACCAAACGCACAAGCAAAAGGTTTGTTTGTCGGGTGAAGTGATTTTTCCATTTACATAAATAAACATTTATATAGGGGGCGATTCCACTACAAAAATCACAAACCGTTTAGCCTAAAATTGGTTGTCCGGTCTAGAATGACAAGTTTGTAGTCCGACTATGTGTCCTTCTATGACTGCAGACTTGTGAATCCTCCCAGCGCACTCACGGTGGTCAAGTATGCGATATGCAGACTCCTAGTGAGAACTCGTCTAGTGGGTACGGCCCCACTTAATGCACTTGTATTGGGTGAGGTGGCGTCCCCTAGACAAGTTCTAGCTGGGACTCTGCATATCGCATAATTGACCGCCATTCCCGGCACAGACACCAGAGAATCCTCGTAGCGCACAGTGAGTGCACTTGGAGGAATCACAAATCTCCAGTCAAAGAGTGACACACAGAGGGACTGCAGACTTGACTTGTCATTCTAGACTGGACAACCCCTTTAATATTTGCTTCAAAATCTATTTTTTAAAATGCAAATGAGGGGCTTTGGTGCACCCTTGGTGTGGCATATGCCTTGGTGCACTCTTATATTTGAATATGAAGCCAGTCCCTTGTGTTGATTGACAGTGCTCAGTAAGATAGGTAAAATCAGACATACAAGCTAATATTAGCACTCACTTTTACTAATGGAGGGCTGTCAATAAAAACAAAAGACTTTAAAATACAAATATGAGCGCATGACTGTGCACCGAGACAAAGCTCACCCCAACGGTGGACCGACACAAGCAAAGACCCGCCAATGGTTCACCAAAGCAAAGACAACCCCAATGGTGCACCAAAAAAAAAAAGACCACACCAACAGTGTGCCGACACAAAGACCACACCAACGGTGCACCAAAGCAAAGACCACCCCAATGGTGCGCCAAAAAAAAAATCAAACCAAAGGTGCACCAAAGCAAAAAAACACCCCATTGGTGCACCAAAGCAAAAACCACACCAATGGTGCACCGACACAAAGACCAGTCCAACGGTGCACCAAAGCAAAGACCACGCCAATGGTGCACCGACACAAAGACCACACCAACGGTGCACCAAAGCAAAGACCACACCTACGGTGCACCGACACAAAGACCACACCAACTGTGCACCAAAAGAAAAACCACCCCATTGGTGCACCAAAGCGCCCTCATTTGCATATTAAATAAAAGTAAATTTTTCTGCAAATATTAAAGTGAAATTAGCAAATGTTGAAGTACCGAATTCTCCAATTAAAATTTAACCTTTATTATTAAATTCATTAAAAGATCCTCAATCAATAAAACTAGACAAACAATACATATATAGTTTGGCCCCTCCAACCAAGGAGACACATGTGGGCCAGTAATTCAGCTATTTACCGCTATAGTGACTGAGATTACCAGATGACTAGATGCTTATCAACATCAAGGTCCAAAAATGGATTAATCTCACCAATTTATCCAAATTCTGATTCGTTCAAACCATCTCATGGCAGAACCTTACAAGTAAAGGATATACCTCCCAAATTCTGATTCGTTCAAACCATCTCATGGCAGAACCTTACAAGTAAAGGATATACCTCCCGACGCGTTTCATTCTGAAAGAACTCTTCAGGGGAGCTTAAGAATCCATTCCGGGTCTCATAAAATCAAGAGCCCGTTATATCCAATAGGCATGCTGAAAAACATACAAAATTGCATACAGAACAGCGATAAGCGTCAGTATGTCAGCTAATTTACATAATCACATATAGAAAAACTCACCAGTGGACCCAGACTCATCACAGAGTCATATACACGGTGAATCCAAATCAGGTCCCATACAACATGGACCCAGCACCTGATCATGCTGAAACAAACAATGATGGAAGTAAGTGCCAGCATGTCTGGAGGATTCTTTATAATGCATGTCCGCAGAAAGTTTACTCACCATGTGGCAGGAGCGGTCTTGCTTCTTGCTCTGTCAAAAGAGCCACCGCTGACTGCCAGGTTTTTAAATGCTCCCTCACTACAGGAGCGTCTGACGCTATTTCCGCCTACCCGGTCACATGATCGCAGCCGGGTATCAGCGTCATGATGGTAAGCTGCAGAATCGTATCCGCCCAACCGGTCACATGACCGCGGCCGGATGATTCGCGTCATGATGTTTACATCGTTACTAAGGTAACGGAGCGTCTGATGCTATTTCCGCTCTTATAATCGCGGCCGGATGTCAGCGTTATAATAATAGGCTGCAATAGCATACAAAGTTGTATCCGCCCAGCCGGTCAGATGACCACGATCGGATGATTCACGTCATAATGTTTACATGGTTACTAGGGTGACGGACGCCGTCCTCACTCCCATACACCACGTGACACTAGATTATACTGCCAGGACGGATACATCCAATAACACAGACACAATACAGAACACAACAACGTTCTTTCTTTGCTATCGCTGCAAACAACATCATGAAATAATCCTCCTCCTCCAGGTGACTATTAGATAGCCTGCAAGAAGTATTGTTTGTGCCAAATTACAAACTTATGAAATATAACCTGTGTATGGAACACTATTACCCCTCAAAAGAGTGGGTTTAACCAATGATTTCACAGGTTATTAGGTGACTGCATACTGTATATCAACAGATAATGGCCATATCACCACAACCACTAAGACACACTTGTGGAGAGCGATAACCCCACATAAGAAGCATGTCACCCATATGTTATGGCAGTTTCATATCAATTCCAGACAAAATATCAATCTCCAGGGGTCAGTTTACAAAGGACTCAAATGTATAATTCCTCATTAACAGTAGCCACTGATAAGGTGTCAAGGGCACTGAAATGTCATCCCTCCAGGCATCGACCATATCAAATCCCCCTGCAAAAATAAAACCCACGAGGGAGGATAAAAGAAAAAGATCCACCACCAAAAAAGAGAGAGGGGGGAGAGCGGGGTGGGGGGGGGGACTATATCCTTTCCCTACATCTATTTACTACTCATGTCTGGCCCTACCTATCATGTGGGGGTCGGCGCCGTAATGAAGGACGGTGTATAGGCGCCCCCACTCGGCCGACGTCTTACCCTCCTAACTAAAATTCAACTCCAACACCACTAAAGAAAGGGTGCAAAGGATAGTTCTTCATTCAAGCCCTTCGGATGGAGCGTCTTCAACCAATAGATCCATCTGGATTCCTGCTGTAATAGTCTCTTATCCCAGTCTCCTCCCCTTGGTGAAGGTTTGACACGATCGATGCCCTGAAATGCCAAAACAGTATGATCTCCATTATGTATATTATTGATGTGCCTTGCTAGTGATGTATCATTGCCTAGTCTGATATCTCTTAGATGTTCTCCAATTCGTCGTCTTAGCTCCCTACGAGTCTTACCTACATATTCAAGATGACATATACAGGTCGCCTTATAGATTACACCACGCGTTTTACAATTTATGAAGGACCTAATATCATATTCCTTCCCGGTGACCTGACTGAGAAATTTGTTTCCAACCATGATAGAGCCACAGGCCACACAACCACTACACATGTAGCATCCCTTCAATGTTGGGACGGCCTCAAAGTGGTTTTTTGGGGCCAGATAACTGTGGACCAGCCGGTCCTTCAGTGACTTTGCTCTCCTATAAGTGATAGAAGGTCCATCAGCAATCAAATCACCTATATCACCATCCATTTTTAAAATGGGCCAATATTTCACAAGGATATTTCTCACATCATCTGCCCCATTGTCAAAGGTGGTTATAAACCTCATCACTTCCTTGTCATCATCTCTCGTCGATCTTTTTTGAGGATATAAGAGGTCTGTTCTTTTGACCTTCTTAATATCGGCGGCCGCTTTACTAATCACCTGTCTCGGATATCCTCTTTCTAAGAATCTCCTCTCAAGATCCTCAGACTGATTTTTGAAGTGCACCTCATCAGAGCAGTTTCTCCGAATCCTAGAGAACTGCCCTTTTGGAATGCCTTTCTTCAGACTCAGTGGATGATTGCTTTCCCATTTTAGCAGCGAATTTGTTGCAGTGGGCTTACGGAAAGTACTCGTTGTAAAAGTACCCTCTGAGTCTTTCTCAATCAGCAAGTCCAAAAAAGATAGTCTGGACCTATCCATCTCAAAAGTAAAGAAGAGGCCCAGGTCATTTTTGTTCAAGTCATCCATGAACCTCCTCAATTCCAATTCACTGCCCTTCCATACCATAAAGATATCATCAATGAATCTGTACCAGATTCCGATATGTTCATTGACAGACTCACGATCTTCTCTGAAGACCACCGTTTCCTCCCACCAGCCCAGGAGCAAGTTTGCGTACGACGGGGCACAGGGGCTCCCCATCGCTGTGCCCCTGAGCTGGTGGAAGGTGTGGCCATCAAAGGAAAAGATATTATGTGTCAGGCAGAATTTGAGGATATCCAGGACAAAGCGAGTATGTTCTTCACATTGTATTCCCCTGCCCTTGAGAAAATATTGAGCTGCCATCAATCCAAGGTCATGTCGTATGGATGAATATAAAGATTCGACATCAATACCCACGAGGAATACTTCTTCCTCAAAGCTGAGTCCTTCTAATTTTCTCAATAGGTCAGTCGTATCTGACAAGTAGGAGTCCAGTCCTAAGACAAATGGCTTTAAGATATCATCCAGATAAACCCCTAGGTTTTGTGTCAAATTGTTAACCCCAGATATTATGGGTCTGCCTTTTAGGGGATCAACACCCTTATGGAGTTTCGGCAAGCTATAAAAGGTGGCCATCATTGGATGCTTTGGAAAAAGGAAATCAAACTCGGACTTGCTTATCAAGTTTTTATCAAAGGCGGTTTGAAGAATCAATTTCAACTCCTTTGAATACTGTTGTGATGGATTGGACCTCAATTTAGCATAGCCGCTTTGATCCCCTAAGATATTATAACACATCTCAATGTATTTCTCTCGATCCATCACAACAGTATTCCCCCCCTTGTCAGATTGCTTGATAACAATGTCCGTCGCTTTTCCCAAAGTGTCAAGGCTCCTCATCTCCTCCTTAGTCAAATTAAATCTTACTCTATGATTGGGTTTTAGCTCTTCCAACTCATGCGAGACCAGATTACAGAATACGTCAATTGCACTGAGGTCATTCTGAATCGGTGGCATCTTGGTACTCTTCAATTTGAGATCTGTAAAGGGACCATAGCCAGTCAAATCAGGCCCCATCACATCCAAACTAAATAAGAGCCTGACATCCTCAAGTATATCATCTTGAATTCCCAAATCAGCACAAGTCTTTTTATTATCTCTAATGAAGTATTTCTTCCACTTCAATTTCCTAATGAAGAGATTTAGATCCTTGACACTTTCGAAGCCATTATAATCAGTCGTTGGCACAAAAGAAAGACCCTTACCCAAAACACTCAATTCAGCAGTCGTTAGTACCCTACTCGAAAGGTTCACTATTTGTTGAGATCCAGAGGATTTTGATACCCCCCCCCGATTTGTTCGATTCCTGAGGAAGTATTCCCTTGGTTCTAAAAAATGGCTATTCTGATAGGGTTGGTTAAATCTACCCCTTCCAAAATTCTTCTTCCTTCTACCTCTTGTCCCCATGTTCCTACTTTCTGAGTCAGATATATCAGTATCTGTTGTAGAACAATCTGTCTCACTAGGTTTTACAAAGCGTGGTGGGGCAAAATTATAAATCTTATTTTCCCTAAAATCCTGCAGATCCCTATTATAGAACTTATCCTTATCCTCCCTCGTGGGTTTTATTTTTGCAGGGGGATTTGATATGGTCGATGCCTGGAGGGATGACATTTCAGTGCCCTTGACACCTTATCAGTGGCTACTGTTAATGAGGAATTATACATTTGAGTCCTTTGTAAACTGACCCCTGGAGATTGATATTTTGTCTGGAATTGATATGAAACTGCCATAACATATGGGTGACATGCTTCTTATGTGGGGTTATCGCTCTCCACAAGTGTGTCTTAGTGGTTGTGGTGATATGGCCATTATCTGTTGATATACAGTATGCAGTCACCTAATAACCTGTGAAATCATTGGTTAAACCCACTCTTTTGAGGGGTAATAGTGTTCCATACACAGGTTATATTTCATAAGTTTGTAATTTGGCACAAACAATACTTCTTGCAGGCTATCTAATAGTCACCTGGAGGAGGAGGATTATTTCATGATGTTGTTTGCAGCGATAGCAAAGAAAGAACGTTGTTGTGTTCTGTATTGTGTCTGTGTTATTGGATGTATCCGTCCTGGCAGTATAATCTAGTGTCACGTGGTGTATGGGAGTGAGGACGGCGTCCGTCACCCTAGTAACCATGTAAACATTATGACGTGAATCATCCGATCGTGGTCATCTGACCGGCTGGGCGGATACAACTTTGTATGCTATTGCAGCCTATTATTATAACGCTGACATCCGGCCGCGATTATAAGAGCGGAAATAGCATCAGACGCTCCGTTACCTTAGTAACGATGTAAACATCATGACGCGAATCATCCGGCCGCGGTCATGTGACCGGTTGGGCGGATACGATTCTGCAGCTTACCATCATGACGCTGATACCCGGCTGCGATCATGTGACCGGGTAGGCGGAAATAGCGTCAGACGCTCCTGTAGTGAGGGAGCATTTAAAAACCTGGCAGTCAGCGGTGGCTCTTTTGACAGAGCAAGAAGCAAGACCGCTCCTGCCACATGGTGAGTAAACTTTCTGCGGACATGCATTATAAAGAATCCTCCAGACATGCTGGCACTTACTTCCATCATTGTTTGTTTCAGCATGATCAGGTGCTGGGTCCATGTTGTATGGGACCTGATTTGGATTCACCGTGTATATGACTCTGTGATGAGTCTGGGTCCACTGGTGAGTTTTTCTATATGTGATTATGTAAATTAGCTGACATACTGACGCTTATCGCTGTTCTGTATGCAATTTTGTATGTTTTTCAGCATGCCTATTGGATATAACGGGCTCTTGATTTTATGAGACCCGGAATGGATTCTTAAGCTCCCCTGAAGAGTTCTTTCAGAATGAAACGCGTCGGGAGGTATATCCTTTACTTGTAAGGTTCTGCCATGAGATGGTTTGAACGAATCAGAATTTGGGAGGTATATCCTTTACTTGTAAGATTCTGCCATGAGATGGTTTGAATGAATCAGAATTTGGATAAATTGGTGAGATTAATCCATTTTTGGACCTTGATGTTGATAAGCATCTAGTCATCTGGTAATCTCAGTCACTATAGCGGTAAATAGCTGAATTACTGGCCCACATGTGTCTCCTTGGTTGGAGGGGCCAAACTATATATGTATTGTTTGACTAGTTTTATTGATTGAGGATCTTTTAATGAATTTAATAATAAAGGTTAAATTTTAATTGGAGAATTCGGTACTTCAACATTTGCTAATTTCACTTTTTGATGCTTGATTAGACAACCCATTGGCTAGAGTTATATTATTACTATTGATATGGCAGGTTTTCTCAGTACTAGCATTGATACGGGCTCTTGGGCCAGTGAGGCAAAGGATGTCTTCTCAGAGAAAACATTTGTACAAAAAAAGTACACTCCCACCTTAAATGGTGCTTTCCGTGAATTAACAAAAGTCTATAAAAACAGGACAGCCTCTTGGTGGGAGATGCAGTCCCTGGAGGTTTACTTGCGGGATAAAATAGTCCCTAGACATTTGAGGATTTCCCTACAACCCGGCTATCGCTATAAGAGCCAAGATTTGGCTGCGAAGTGGGAGAAAGAAGCTACAGAGAGCTCCCTTCGGCTAATGACCCTACTCTTGGAAGAAGAAAGAAAGAATCTTGCAGACCTAGAAATAAATCTTAAAGAACAAATTGAAATGACTAACACCTTTTCTAAAGAATCAGAATTTTTGGTTAAAGAAAAAGCTTTACAAAATACAATTGAAAAATATCAATACCATTTGAAGGATAAAAAACATAAGTTCTATAATAGGGATCTGCAGGATTTTAGGGAAAATAAGATTTATAATTTTGCCCCACCACGCTTTGTAAAACCTAGTGAGACAGATTGTTCTACAACAGATACTGATATATCTGACTCAGAAAGTAGGAACATGGGGACAAGAGGTAGAAGGAAGAAGAATTTTGGAAGGGGTAGATTTAACCAACCCTATCAGAATAGCCATTTTTTAGAACCAAGGGAATACTTCCTCAGGAATCGAACAAATCGGGGGGGGGTATCAAAATCCTCTGGATCTCAACAAATAGTGAACCTTTCGAGTAGGGTACTAACGACTGCTGAATTGAGTGTTTTGGGTAAGGGTCTTTCTTTTGTGCCAACGACTGATTATAATGGCTTCGAAAGTGTCAAGGATCTAAATCTCTTCATTAGGAAATTGAAGTGGAAGAAATACTTCATTAGAGATAATAAAAAGACTTGTGCTGATTTGGGAATTCAAGATGATATACTTGAGGATGTCAGGCTCTTATTTAGTTTGGATGTGATGGGGCCTGATTTGACTGGCTATGGTCCCTTTACAGATCTCAAATTGAAGAGTACCAAGATGCCACCGATTCAGAATGACCTCAGTGCAATTGACGTATTCTGTAATCTGGTCTCGCATGAGTTGGAAGAGCTAAAACCCAATCATAGAGTAAGATTTAATTTGACTAAGGAGGAGATGAGGAGCCTTGACACTTTGGGAAAAGCGACGGACATTGTTATCAAGCAATCTGACAAGGGGGGGAATACTGTTGTGATGGATCGAGAGAAATACATTGAGATGTGTTATAATATCTTAGGGGATCAAAGCGGCTATGCTAAATTGAGGTCCAATCCATCACAACAGTATTCAAAGGAGTTGAAATTGATTCTTCAAACCGCCTTTGATAAAAACTTGATAAGCAAGTCCGAGTTTGATTTCCTTTTTCCAAAGCATCCAATGATGGCCACCTTTTATAGCTTGCCGAAACTCCATAAGGGTGTTGATCCCCTAAAAGGCAGACCCATAATATCTGGGGTTAACAATTTGACACAAAACCTAGGGGTTTATCTGGATGATATCTTAAAGCCATTTGTCTTAGGACTGGACTCCTACTTGTCAGATACGACTGACCTATTGAGAAAATTAGAAGGACTCAGCTTTGAGGAAGAAGTATTCCTCGTGGGTATTGATGTCGAATCTTTATATTCATCCATACGACATGACCTTGGATTGATGGCAGCTCAATATTTTCTCAAGGGCAGGGGAATACAATGTGAAGAACATACTCGCTTTGTCCTGGATATCCTCAAATTCTGCCTGACACATAATATCTTTTCCTTTGATGGCCACACCTTCCACCAGCTCAGGGGCACAGCGATGGGGAGCCCCTGTGCCCCGTCGTACGCAAACTTGCTCCTGGGCTGGTGGGAGGAAACGGAGGTCTTCAGAGAAGATCGTGAGTCTGTCAATGAACATATCGGAATCTGGTACAGATTCATTGATGATATCTTTATGGTATGGAAGGGCAGTGAATTGGAATTGAGGAGGTTCATGGATGACTTGAACAAAAATGACCTGGGCCTCTTCTTTACTTTTGAGATGGATAGGTCCAGACTATCTTTTTTGGACTTGCTGATTGAGAAAGACTCAGAGGGTACTTTTACAACGAGTACTTTCCGTAAGCCCACTGCAACAAATTCGCTGCTAAAATGGGAAAGCAATCATCCACTGAGTCTGAAGAAAGGCATTCCAAAAGGGCAGTTCTCTAGGATTCGGAGAAACTGCTCTGATGAGGTGCACTTCAAAAATCAGTCTGAGGATCTTGAGAGGAGATTCTTAGAAAGAGGATATCCGAGACAGGTGATTAGTAAAGCGGCCGCCGATATTAAGAAGGTCAAAAGAACAGACCTCTTATATCCTCAAAAAAGATCGACGAGAGATGATGACAAGGAAGTGATGAGGTTTATAACCACCTTTGACAATGGGGCAGATGATGTGAGAAATATCCTTGTGAAATATTGGCCCATTTTAAAAATGGATGGTGATATAGGTGATTTGATTGCTGATGGACCTTCTATCACTTATAGGAGAGCAAAGTCACTGAAGGACCGGCTGGTCCACAGTTATCTGGCCCCAAAAAACCACTTTGCGGCCGTCCCAACATTGAAGGGATGCTACAGGTGTAGTGGTTGTGTGGCCTGTGGCTCTATCATGGTTGGAAACAAATTTCTCAGTCAGGTCACCGGGAAGGAATATGATATTAGGTCCTTCATAAATTGTAAAACGCGTGGTGTAATCTATAAGGCGACCTGTATATGTCATCTTGAATATGTAGGTAAGACTCGTAGGGAGCTAAGACGACGAATTGGAGAACATCTAAGAGATATCAGACTAGGCAATGATACATCACTAGCAAGGCACATCAATAATATACATAATGGAGATCATACTGTTTTGGCATTTCAGGGCATCGATCGTGTCAAACCTTCACCAAGGGGAGGAGACTGGGATAAGAGACTATTACAGCAGGAATCCAGATGGATCTATTGGTTGAAGACGCTCCATCTGAAGGGCTTGAATGAAGAACTATCCTTTGCACCCTTTCTTTAGTGGTGTTGGAGTTGAATTTTAGTTAGGAGGGTAAGACGTCGGCCGAGTGGGGGCGCCTATACACCGTCCTTCATTACGGCGCCGACCCCCACATGATAGGTAGGGCCAGACATGAGTAGTAAATAGATGTAGGGAAAGGATATAGTCCCCCCCCCCACCCCGCTCTCCCCCCTCTCTCTTTTTTGGTGGTGGATCTTTTTCTTTTATCCTCCCTCGTGGGTTTTATTTTTGCAGGGGGATTTGATATGGTCGATGCCTGGAGGGATGACATTTCAGTGCCCTTGACACCTTATCAGTGGCTACTGTTAATGAGGAATTATACATTTGAGTCCTTTGTAAACTGACCCCTGGAGATTGATATTTTGTCTGGAATTGATATGAAACTGCCATAACATATGGGTGACATGCTTCTTATGTGGGGTTATCGCTCTCCACAAGTGTGTCTTAGTGGTTGTGGTGATATGGCCATTATCTGTTGATATACAGTATGCAGTCACCTAATAACCTGTGAAATCATTGGTTAAACCCACTCTTTTGAGGGGTAATAGTGTTCCATACACAGGTTATATTTCATAAGTTTGTAATTTGGCACAAACAATACTTCTTGCAGGCTATCTAATAGTCACCTGGAGGAGGAGGATTATTTCATGATGTTGTTTGCAGCGATAGCAAAGAAAGAACGTTGTTGTGTTCTGTATTGTGTCTGTGTTATTGGATGTATCCGTCCTGGCAGTATAATCTAGTGTCACGTGGTGTATGGGAGTGAGGACGGCGTCCGTCACCCTAGTAACCATGTAAACATTATGACGTGAATCATCCGATCGTGGTCATCTGACCGGCTGGGCGGATACAACTTTGTATGCTATTGCAGCCTATTATTATAACGCTGACATCCGGCCGCGATTATAAGAGCGGAAATAGCATCAGACGCTCCGTTACCTTAGTAACGATGTAAACATCATGACGCGAATCATCCGGCCGCGGTCATGTGACCGGTTGGGCGGATACGATTCTGCAGCTTACCATCATGACGCTGATACCCGGCTGCGATCATGTGACCGGGTAGGCGGAAATAGCGTCAGACGCTCCTGTAGTGAGGGAGCATTTAAAAACCTGGCAGTCAGCGGTGGCTCTTTTGACAGAGCAAGAAGCAAGACCGCTCCTGCCACATGGTGAGTAAACTTTCTGCGGACATGCATTATAAAGAATCCCCCAGACATGCTGGCACTTACTTCCATCATTGTTTGTTTCAGCATGAGCTGGGTCCATGTTGTATGGGACCTGATTTGGATTCACCGTGTATATGACTCTGTGATGAGTCTGGGTCCACTGGTGAGTTTTTCTATATGTGATTATGTAAATTAGCTGACATACTGACGCTTATCGCTGTTCTGTATGCAATTTTGTATGTTTTTCAGCATGCCTATTGGATATAACGGGCTCTTGATTTTATGAGACCCGGAATGGATTCTTAAGCTCCCCTGAAGAGTTCTTTCAGAATGAAACGCGTCGGGAGGTATATCCTTTACTTGTAAGGTTCTGCCATGAGATGGTTTGAACGAATCAGAATTTGGGAGGTATATCCTTTACTTGTAAGGTTCTGCCATGAGATGGTTTGAACGAATCAGAATTTGGATAAATTGGTGAGATTAATCCATTTTTGGACCTTGATGTTGATAAGCATCTAGTCATCTGGTAATCTCAGTCACTATAGCGGTAAATAGCTGAATTACTGGCCCACATGTGTCTCCTTGGTTGGAGGGGCCAAACTATATATGTATTGTTTGACTAGTTTTATTGATTGAGGATCTTTTAATGAATTTAATAATAAAGGTTAAATTTTAATTGGAGAATTCGGTACTTCAACATTTGCTAATTTCACTTTTTGATGCTTGATTAGACAACCCATTGGCTAGAGTTATATTAAAATATTAAAGTGAACCTGTCACCAATTTTTAAGTCTATAAGCTGCGGCCACCACCACTGGGCTCTTATATATGGCATTCTAACATGCTGTATATAAGAGCCCAGGACGCTGTGTAGAACATAAAAATCCCTTTATAATACTCACCTAGGGGGCGGTGCGGTGCAGGCTGGTTGAATGGACGTCTCCGTTCTCCGGGACTGGCGCCCCCTCCTTTGGCCTTCTTTGTCCTCTTTCTTCTGAAGCCTGGGTGCATGACGCGTCCTATGTCATCCACACTCGCCAGCATTGTGGTCCTGCGCAATCGCACTTTGATCTGGCCTGAGTGCATTGTAGTGCACCTGTGCAGGACCTCAATGTCGGCTAGAACATGTCATGCACCCACGCTTCAAAAGAAGAAGGACAAAGATGGCTGAAAGAGGAGGCTCCGGTACTGGAGGAACGGAGACACCCATTCAACTAGTCTGCACCGCACCGCCCTTTAGGTGAGTATAAAGTGATTTTTATGTTCTACTCAGCGTCCTGGGCTCTTATATACAGCATGTTAGAATGTTGTATATAAGAGCCCACTGGTGGTGGCCGCAGCTTATAGGCCCCAAATCTACTGACAGGTTCACTTTAAAGAAGTACTCCGGTCATTTTTCCCTTAAACCTGTGTAAATGTTAGTGTAGTTTACGGTCTGTGATAATTCACTTACCGATCGCTGTTTTCTCATGTCCCCGACTCCATAATGAATTCACATCCACAGCTCCTCTCTGCAGACTTTCCTCTTCTCCGGTCTTCTGCAGCACATCTCACCATGGTGCCCTGTAAAATAATAATGTCATTATAATGTTCCTGAATAACAATAACCACAAACGTTGTGCTATAAATAAGCCCTATGCTGTGAAAAAAATAACTGATCCTCACTGTGCTCCCCGCAAAAGAATATTACTGCACACAATCCCTCTTAAAGGGAACCAAACATCAGGATTTTTGTATATAAGGTGCAGCCAGTGCAGTACTGGCACTATCAGGCACAGGCTGTACATTCCATTAGGGTGCAGCTCGGGTGTTTAGTCAGTGAAATCCAACTTTTTGATTGACGTGTGCACCTCTCTCCTAATGTCCGGGCGTGTTATGCACGTGTTCCCCGCCCCCCCGCGCCGCTTGTTCCTCCCTCCCTCTGGCTGTATATAAATTTCTCTCTTCAGAAACATGGCGCCGGAGTTGGCACCTGCACATAGCGCTTATCTCTGGCGCCATGTTTCTGAAGCCCGCAATACCTTGTACTGTGCATGAGAGGGCGGCGCATGCACCCTCGCTCCTTCAAATCCCGTTGGGAGCGCGCGCGGTCACAACAGGACTGCAGAACAGCTTATCAGAGGACGCGATCAGCTGTAGCTATGATGACGTGCTGCCTCAGGACACCAGGCCAGGACATCAGCCTGCCAGTGACATCGGGGTCAGGTGAGGTAAGTTCACAATGGACTCACATGACCCCATGACGGCAGTGCTGTGAGACCCGGTCACGGGTAGTGATATCGGACGGCACTGTCTTCACGGGGTCAGGTGAATGAAATTACTAGCACCTGTGATGTCATTGCCCCAGCAGGCGCGCGCGCGCGCGCGCAAACGCACACACACACACACACACACACACACACACAGCTGTGTGTGTGCCCCTGCGTTGACCTGGGCTCACCTGAGTTCCAGGTCACTGCAGGAAAGCACTCACAGCTGTGTGTGTGTGCGCGTATGTGTGTGTGTGTGTGTGTGTGTGCGCACATAATGTGTGTGTGCGCGTATAATGTGTGTGTGTATAATGTGTGTGCGCGTGTATGTGTGTATAATGTCTGTGTGTGTGCATGTATAATGTGTGTGCGTGTATGTGTGTATAATGTGTGTGTGTGCATGTGCGTATAATGTGTGTGTGCGTATAATGTGTGTATAATGTGTGTGTGTATAATGTGTGTGTATAGTGTGTGTCTGTGTGTGTATAGTGTGTGTGTGTGTGTATAGTGTGTGTATAATGTGTGTGTGCATGTGTGTGTGTATATAATGTGTGTGTATAATGTGTGTGTGCATGTGTGTGTGTATATAGTGTGTGCGCGCGCGCGCCTCTCTGCTGGGGCAATGACGTCACAGGTGGAAGTGAGGGGCTGCTCTCGCAATCAATGGGGGACTTTTAGTTCTGCATTGAACGTGCCATGGAGTATGGGATCAACCCCAGATTTGGATTTCGGCGGACCTGGATTATGGATGTCACAGGGAATTAAATTTGAAAAGATGGCGTCTATTGTGTTCTAATTTCTATTTTTATGTCGTTTCAGGTTCAACGTCAGGGGACATTAAGTGGATTACGGCGGACCTTTAGCATTTTAATAATTTTGTTAATAAATTGGTCAACGAGGGATGGCGTCGGGGTTTTTTTTGTTCTAATAAAAAGTATAACTTTCAAATAATGGAATTCGTAATGGGGGTGTCAACTAGATGCCCACCCATTACGAATACCATGACTTGATGCCAGTTGGCAATTCACAGCTGGCATCAACCCCATTTATTACCCCGGTTGCCACCGCATCAGGGCAACGGGAAGAGCCGGGTCCAGCGCCAGAATTGAAGTATCTTTAAGATGCACCACCAATTTATTAACAAAATTATTAAAATGCTAAAGGTCCACCCTAATCCATTTGATGTCCCCCGACGTTCACCAAAGTTGAACCTGAAAAGACCTAAAAATAGAAATTAGAACACAATAGACGCCATCTTTTCAAATTTAATTCCCTGTGACATCCATAATCCAGGTCCGCCGAAATCCAAATCTGGGGTTGATACCATACTCCCTAGCACGTTCAATGCAGAACTAAAAGTCCCCCATTGATTGCGAGAGCAGCCCCTCACTTCCACCTGTGACGTCATTGACCCAGCAGAGAGGTGCGCGCGCGCACACACTATATATACACACACACACACACACATTATACACACACATTATACACACACACACACACTATATACACACACATTATATATACACACACACACTATACACACACATTATATACACACACACACTATACAAACACATTATATACACACACATTATACACACATTATACACACACACACATACACACATTATACACACACATACACGCGCACACACACACATTATACACGCACACACATTATACACTCACACACACATCACACACACATACACACATTATACACGCACACACACATTATACATGCGCGCGCGCACACACATACGCACACATACACAAGCACACACATTATACACACGCACACACATATTATACACACACACCACACACACACGTTATACGCGCACACACACACATTATACGCGCACATACACGCACACACACACATTATACGCGCACACACACAAACACACATTATACATGCACACACACACAAACACACATTATACATGCGTGCGCGCAGACACACACACACACACTATACACGCGCACACACACACACTATACATGCACACACACACATGTTATACACACACACACATTATACACACACATTATACACGCCCACAGACACACACACATATACATACACAAACAGCTGTGAGTGCTTTCCTGCAGTGACCTGGAACTCAGGTGAGCCCAGGTTAACGCAGGGGCACACACACAGCTGTGTGTGCGTGTGTGTGTGCGCGCCTGCTGGGGCAATGACATCACAGGTGCTAGTAATTTCATTCACCTGACCCCGTGAAGACAGTGCCGCCCGATATCACTACCCGTGACCGGGTCTCACAGCACTGCCATCACGGGGTCATAACAGAGAGAGATGGAGAGAGGTGTTCAAATGCCGCACCAAAGGATCAGTTGTTCAGAAGTTCAGATCAATGTGACTTTATTTTCATACAGGTCTACGCGTTTCAGGAGCATCTGCCCCCATCCTCAGGACTGTCAGGTATAGAAATAACATCAAATCTATATTTCTATACCTGACGGTCCTGAGGCGCGGCATTTGAACACCTCTCTCCATCTCTCTCTGTTATCTGCCGTTTGGGTGACTGCAGCCGTGGATCGTTCACAACTACAATTGGTGAGTACCATTACTCCCCCCTCCCCACCCCACACATATTGGGGTAAGACCCTATTTGCGCTTGTTTTCCATAGCCGATTCCTCTAGTCACGGGGTCATGTGAGTCCATTGTGAACTTACCTCACCTGATCCCCGATGTCGCTGGCAGGCTGCTGTCCTGGCCCGGTGTCCTGAGGCAGCACGTCATCGTAGCTACAGTTGATCGTGTCCTCCGATCAGCTGTTCTGCAGTCCTGTTGTGACAGCGCGCACTCCCGCGGTAACAACGGGATCTGAAGGAGCGAGGGCGCATGCACCGCCCTCTCATGCACAGTACAAGGTATTGCGGACTTCAGAAACATGGCGCCGGAGATAAGCGCTATGTGCAGGTGCCAACTCCGGCGCCATGTTTCTGAAGAGAAATTTACATACAGCCAGAGGGAGGAAGGAACAGGCGGCGCGGGGGGGCGGGAAACACGTGCATAACACGCCCGGACATTAGGAGAGAGGTGCACACGTCAATCAAAAAGTGCACGAATTTTCAAACTTTATAAAGTTGGATTTCACTGACTAAACAACCGAGCTGCACCCTAATGGTATGTACAGCCTGTGCCTGATAGTGCCAGTACTGCACTGGCTGCACCTTATATACAAAAATCCTGATGTTCCCTTTAACATACATTGCCTCCATGCTATCCTCTCCTATAAAATGTTCCCACCTCACCGTCTCCACTTATATACTATGACCGCCACACAGCCCCCTAATAAAACGCCACACTGTCCTCCCTTATAAACTATACCCACCTCACCTTCCTCAATTATGAAATATGATCTGCACACTGTCCTCACATCATGCTGCCCTCTCCTCACAATGTCCCTCTCCATACGGAGCCCTCACACTGCTCCTCTCCATACTGAGCCTCCCATGCTGCCCCCTCCTCACAATGTCCCATGCATGCTGCCCCTCTCCATACTGAGCCTTCCATGTTGCTCCTTCTTAATGTACTCCAAATGCTGCCTGCCACTTTTCCATAATGATACCACCATGCTGCCCCACTCAGCATACAGAGACCACCATGCTGCCCCACTCAGCATACAGAGACCACCATGCTGCCCCACTCAGCATACAGAGATCACCATGCTGCCCCACTCAGCATACAGAGACCACCATGCTGCCCCACTAAGCATACAAAGACCACCATGCTGCCCCACAGCATACAGAGACCACCATGCTGCCCCACTCAGCATACAGAGACCACCATGCTGCCCCACTCAGCATACAGAGACCACCATGCTGCCCCACTCAGCATACAGAGACCACCATGCTGCCCCACTCAGCATACAGAAACCACCATGCTGCCCCACTCAGCTTAGAGACCACCATGCTGCCCCACTCAGCATAGAGACCACCATGCTGCCCCACTCAGCTTACAGAGACCACCATGCTGCCCCACTCAGCATACAGAGACCACCATGCTGCCCCACTCAGTATACAGAGACCACCATGCTGCCCCACTCAGCATACAGAGACCACCATGCTGCCCTACTCAGCATACAGAGACCACCATGCTGCCCCACTCAGCATACAGAGACCACCATGCTGCCCCACTCAGAATACAGAGACCACCGCGTTGTCCCACTCAGCATACAGAGACCACCGCGCTGCCCCACTCAGCATACAGAGACCCCCGCGCTGCCCCACCCAGCATACAGAGACCCCCGCGCTGCCCCACTCAGCATACAGAGACCCCCGCGCTGCCCCACTCAGCATACAGAGACCCCCGCGCTGCCCCACTCAGCATACAGAGACCCCCGCGCTACCTCACATTTCATACTGAGTCCCCTACATTGATCCACTCCATATTGAACCCCCATGCTACCCCTTTTCCATAATGAGCTCCCAATGCTTCCCCCTCTCCATACTTAGTGAATTTATACTCGGCACTTATGCGGGGGCACAAGGAGGGTCCAAAACCGCCTCAAGTAGAGGTAGAAACTTGGCGCTCGATCAATGTGAATAGTGGTTTTTATTGTGAAAAACTTGTAGGACCAGCACGAGCCCAGCATTGCCACATAGACAGTGGAGGACCCACATCATCCCCAGCTACGCCGCTCGCCATGTTACTATACCTTCTGAGGACCCTCTGCACGCACTGATGAAGGTCTTTTGACCGAAACATCTGGGCTTGTGCTGGTCCTACAAGTTGTTCACAATAAAAACAACTGTTCACATTCCCTCCCTCTGTAAGCCCCCCTAACCCCTCCATCTACAGCATTAGGCCCCTTACAGCAATAGACCCCCTAAACCCCCCTCCTACAGCCAAAGGTCCCCCTAAACTCCCCTCCTACAGCAAAAGGTCCCCTAAACCCCCCCTCCCTACAGCAAAAGGCCCCCTAAACCCCCCCAACAGCAACAGGCTCCATTAACCCCCCCAACAGCAACAGGCTCCATTAACCCCCCCAACAGCAACAGGCTCCATTAACCCCCCCCAACAGCAACAGGCTCATTTACACCCCCAACAGCAACAGGCTCCATTAACCCCCCAACAGCAACAGGCTCCATTAACCCCCCCAACATCAACAGGCTCCATTAACCCCCCCCAACAGCAACAGGCTCCATTAACCCCCCCAACAGCAACAGGCTCCATTAACCCCTCCAACAGCAACAGGCTCCATTAACCCCCCCAACAGCAACAGGCTCCATTAACCCCCCCAACAGCAACAGGCTCCATTAACCCCCCCAACTGCAACAGGCTCCATTAACCCCCCCAACTGCAACAGGCTCCATTAACCCCCACCACAGCAACAGGCTCCATTAACCCCCTTTTTACCGCAACAGGCTCCATTAACCCCCTTCCTAACGCAACAGGCTCCATTGACCCTCCTCCTACCGCAACAGGCTCCATTGACCCTTCTCCTTCAGCAACAGGCTCCATTAACCCTCCTACTTAAGCAACAGGCTCCATTAACCTCCTTCTACAGCAACAGGCTCCATTAACCTCCTTTTACAGCAACAGGCTCCATTAACCCTCCTCCTTCAGCAAAAGGCTCCATTAACCCTCCTCCTTCAGCAACAGGCTCCATTAACCCTCCTCCTTCAGCAACAGGCTCCATTAACCCTCCTCCTTCAGCAACAGGCTCCATTAACCCTCCTCCTTCAGCAACAGGCTCCATTAACCCTCCTCCTTCAGCAACAGGCTCCATTAACCCTCCTCCTTCAGCAACAGGCTCCATTAACCTCCTACTACAGCAACAGGCTCCATTAAGCCTCCTCCTTCAGCAAAAGGCTCCATTAACCCTCCTCCTTCAGCAACAGGCTCCATTAACCCTCCTCCTTCAGCAACAGGCTCCATTAACTTCCTCCTACAGCAACAGGCTCCATTAACTTCCCCTTTTACAGCAACAGGCTCCCTAAACCTCCCCCTCTACAGCAATAGGCTCCATTAACCCTCCCTCCTACAGCAACAGGCTCCTTAAATCTTCCCCTCTACAGCAATAGGCCCCCTTGACCACCATCTTCTTTAATAGGCCCCCTAACTCTAAGACTATACTAATAGCCCCAGTCCCCCTAAACACTGTTGAGTCATAGGCCCCCTAACCTCCAGACTACAATAATAGGCCTCCTAATCCCCAGTCTATAGCCTCTGCCGGCCCCTCCCCCGCAATCCCCAGACTATAGCCTCTGCTTCCCCTCACCCACAATCCTAACTTTATAGTCTTTGCCTGCCTCCCCCCCCCTCCCCTCCCCTCACTTCACAGCACAGAACAGCATTAGGAACTCTGCGAGTGATTACCTCCTCCTCCTCTTCCTCTTGCCGGAGCTGCAGCTCCTCCTCCGGTGTCAGTCATCCTCCTGCTGCTGCTGGCTGTGGTGAGTTCTCTTCCTCCGCAGCATCTTCAGTTTTGGCCGCCACAGCACGGAGCTGATTGGCGCGCCTCTGACCCCGGAAGTGCAGGCGCCGGCACTTCCAGGGTCAATCAGCTCCCTGTGTACGGCGCCCACAGTCTATTTGTATGCGCGTCTTAAAGACGCAAATACAGATAGATCGAGGTGCGCCTCTCACCCCTCTTCCCCCCTTGCGAAAACACAGCGGATTTAATAGACTGTCTAACGGAGGGGGAGGAGGATGTAAAAAAAAATATTTTTTTTTTGCAGCCAGAAGGTGCTGCCCCCCGCAACCCGCCGCCCCGGACCACGGGTGCCTAATGGTAAATATGGCCCTGTCTGCACATAAAAGGTTATTGTAATGGTGGCAGTGCTGTGACTGTGTAGAATCAACATGTGTGCAGCATGGAATCCATCACCGTCACAAACACTAATAATGAGATACAGGATTATGACCAAGTACCTGATAAAGGAGGCGTGGAGAGTGGTGGCGGGTGGAGGCCCCGACGCCCATTTCGCAAGGCTCTTTTTCGAGGGGTTTTATCGTATGTGTCATGCTGGCTCCTTATATTGAGCCAACACATGTGAAATCAATCAAGTCAGACTGCGGTCGGAACTGCGCATGCATCGGAAGCGGAGGCCGAGAAAGGAGGAGTCAGGAGTACCACCATGTAGAGGGCGCATGCGTGGGAGAACAGGACATCTCCCTAACTCCCGCGCATGCGCACCAAGGTGGGCACTGTCACACAGCGCACATCGGCAGTCAGCTGACCGGAGGACGCACACGGCCGCAGAAGAACATTGTATATAGATGGGAATCAGGTAAATGTACAAAGGTGTCATATATAAAGTACAACAATGGATAAATGCATGTGAATAGAATATTACAAAGAATTTTCATGTAGAGATTCTACGTAGTCCACCAATGGATGAAACATGAGGAGGAAATCACAATGCACAATAGAATGCAGAAGAGCGTTTTTTCCAATACAATGACGATATTACACCTAAAAAAGGGGGAACCATAAGCAGAAAATTAGACAAAAGAAAAGATGACAAATGACTAAGGAGGGAAATTTAAAAGACACATACAATATAGCAAAATAAAAGTACATGTCCCAGAATAATGCAATAATGTAATGGCGTTGGTAGATACATCCATATCAATGTTTTCAGTGATGGTATTCATAGACGTCTGTAACTCCTGTTGCATCGATAAACGTTCTGTGCCCTGGGTTTTAAAGTTTTCTTTCTTAGGTTTCTTGTGCTTCCTGCCCCTTTTGATTCAGCATCTGCATCGCTGTTCGTGGAGGATAAAAAATCCTCACTGGTGGTCAAATCCTTGGTAGTGTTATCCTGAGGTAAAGTATTCTGAGAATTTAAAGGTGTTTTCCACCTGGAATTGCCATGGTGTTTCCACTTATAGGTCGATTTCTTATCAAAATCATTACGATCCCTGTTAAACTTTTGTTTCTTTCTCTGTATCACATCTTGTTCATATTTGTCCAAGAAGTCCTTCATTTGTACTAGGAAAGGTAGGTTGTACCTGTGAAGTTTTATCAAACGTGTTCAGATTGTTTTCTATATTCTTAATCTCCATTTTAGTATTAGCGAACAGTTCTCGATCATGTTCCAAGAGCATATTGATAATTATATGAGAACACTTAAGAAGACCCTGCTCCCATGTACTCCTGAAGAATACAGTTGGTTCCCAAGCTGGAAAAATTTGGACCCTAGCCCTCTGGGGCTGATGTTGGCCCCCAGGTAACTCCTCAAGAATACGGATGTTCCAATAGAGTCTAATCCCTTTTTTGTGCAGAGCCAAAAGTTCCTGGGAGCATTGTGAGAAATCAGGATCAGATGCTGGGGTCGTTTTAGTAGAAAAAAGATTATTGTCAACTTGCGCACGCCACATTGCTTCTCTAGTGTCCCAGTCCATGGTGCTTTTCACAGCGATGGCAAGAAATGAATCAATACCACATGTAAGATAGATGGATCAATTATATTCAAAAATATTCCAAAAATTATTTATATATATATATATATATATAATTAATACAAAGGACCGGCACTCCAAATCTTCTGAAATATTTTTGTAGTTTATTCCATCATAATATACAGGCGTAAATTACGCGTTTCGGCTAATAGTGAGCCTTTTTCACATCTATAGATTAAATAAATGCACACACATATATATACACACAATGAGTGGATTACTTCCTTTGTGACTGACCCACCTATCTCATCTGCATACTAAATTAATTAGTTAAATTATATTAATCAAATTTCCATATATGTTTCTCATTAGAATTCAAACTGAAACAAGCAGATTTACTGAGATGATGGTTCAACCACAATTACAAATGGATTTAGACATATAAAGAACCAATAGTTGAACAACAGCCTAATAAATCAAAGGGTTAAATTTTTTCACTTTTGCTCAAACTTACATAAATTATTTGACATTTTCCATGTAAATTAGTACATCTTTAATATTGCAAATACACTGTCATTACATGTCAAGTATATTTTTTTCTTGATTTTAATAAATCGCATTTTTCCTTTTGAAGAAAAAAAAATGAAAATGAAAATAAAAATAAACTCTGTTGCATCAATTCAATATTTCATTACATGTATGGCTGTGTTACAAAAAACAAGTTACATCATAATCCCTATTCAGTCCCAGTGGATGAAGAGACTGCAGTCGGTGTATCCAGTATAGCTCACGCTGCTTCAATGCCCTGACACGATCCCCTCCTCGCCTGGGCTGCGGGACTTGCTCCAGGATCTGATAACGCAATTGTGACACATTGTGTTTGTGTTCAGCAAAGTGCTGAACACAA